>NW_020194103.1:0-54797 GCF_002847045.1 Aspergillus candidus | reverse complement strand
TTTCTCTGTTTTTATCTTTCCCGCTTTCACTTCTTTCCGCACGTCCTATCCTAGCTTCGGTTGGGCCTCGTCGATCGTCCCTCGTTCACCGTTAGCTGGACATCGCTTCTCAGCGTCATGGCTGCCGTCCCTCACGATGTCAACCTCTCCGGATCCGCCTCCCCCGCCAGTCCACACTCCTCCACCGGCCAGATTCCTCTCGAACAACCCCCCAAACTCAAGGGTCGTCGGAAACTGCTCCAGAGTCTGCAGCGCATCTCCTCCAGTCCCGCCCTGACCCGACGCGGTCGTTCCGCCTCCGCCGGATACCGCCAGAATGGAAAGGCCTCGCTGTCCTGTGTCTCGCTGTCCCAGACGGCGTACAACCCGTGCTTGGGAAACGGGAGCTCCGCCCAGCTCTATGGCGGCTTGAACGCGAATCCCACGGCCCCCGGAGTCACCAGCACCCCGCCCGAGCCTCACGATGAGAATGCCCGCATCCGCCTGGTCGGCTCCGAATCATCCTCTCGGGTCATCCGTCTCCCCACGGAGATGAGGCCGGGTTCCCGAGGGTCACCGGCGGCTCCCGACGTATCCGGAGACCTCACCTCCGAGCCATCCACGTCCCAGCCCAAGAAGCCTTTCGATTTCTGGGCGAGCATGCCTAGCGAGCTCAAGGTGCTCATCTTCCACTACCTCACCCCCAAGGAGGTCGTGCGCTGCTCCGCCGTCTCGAAGAAGTGGCACAAGATGTGCTATGACGGCCAGCTGTGGACCACGATCGACACCACCGATTACTATGGCGATGTCTCAAGTGACGGCCTGGTCAAGATCATCACTGCCGCCGGCCCCTTCGTCCGGGATCTCAACCTCCGTGGCTGCGTCCAGCTGCGGGATAAGTGGCGCTCCGAAGGCGAGCGGATGACGGACCTCTGTCGGAACATCGAGCGGTTCTCCCTCGAGGGGTGTCGTATCGACAAGACCTCCATGCATTGTTTCCTCTTGCGCAACCCGCGTCTGCAGTACATCAACGTCTCCGGCCTCTCCAGCGTGACGAATTCCGCCATGAAGATTGTCGCGCAGGCCTGCCCCCAGCTCCAGGTCCTGAACGTATCCTGGTGCACTAGTGTCGATACCGCGGGCCTGGCGAAGGTCATCGAAGCCTGCCCCCATCTCAAAGACCTCCGCGCGAGCGAGATCCGCGGATTCGACGACGTCGACTTCGCCTTGGAGCTGTTCGAGCGGAATACCCTAGAACGCCTTCTGGTGAGTCGCACCGATCTCACCGACGAGAGCCTGCAGGCCCTCATGCACGGTCTCGACCCGGAGATGGATGTGCTGGACGAACGGGTCATCGTCCCCCCGCGCCGGCTCCGGCACCTCGATCTCCACCGGTGCGCCGCGTTGACCGACGACGGGGTCAAGAGTCTCGCCCACAACGTCCCCGACTTGGAAGGTCTCCAGCTCTCCCAGTGCTCCGAGCTGACGGACGAGTCGGTCACGGCGGTCATCAAGACCACGCCCCGCCTTTCACACCTGGACCTCGAGGACATGGAACACCTCTCCAACAACACTCTCGTCGAGTTGGCCAAGGCTCCGTGCGCCGACCACCTCGAGCACCTCAACATCAGCTACTGCGAGAGCATGGGAGACGTCGGCATGCTGCAGATCATGAAGAGCTGCCCCGCCCTGCGTTCGGTCGAGATGGACAACACCCGGGTCTCCGATCTCACCCTGATGGAGGCCAGCCTTCGCATCCGCCGACGCGGCTACAGCGAAGAGCTGCCGCGGGTGGGCTTGCGGTTGGTCATCTTCGACTGTGCCAACGTGACCTGGGCCGGCGTCAAGGAGGTCCTGTCCAGCAATGCCTACGTCCCGCGCGTGCGCAAGTCCATGCAGGCCGTCTCCGTCGTGGCCCAGACGGTCCTACCCGACCAGCCCGCGGCCGCCCCCGCTGTAATCACCTCGTCTATCACCCCGCCCCCGTCGCCCCCGCTGTATCCCAGTGCGGTCATCCAGCTCAAGTGCTTCTACGGATGGCAGATGACCGTGGACGAGCACAACAAGCGCGTCCTGCGGGGAGATCTCGCCGCGGCCAGCCGCCTGGATCGCAAATGGGCCGACTACATGATCGCCCATGAGGAGGCCGGCACGGCGGGAGCCGGTGCCCGCCGACGACGGCGCCGCGCCCACGCAGCCGAGCAAGTCTACGAGCAAGACGAGGAAGCCGATGGCGGCGAAGGAGCCCCGGCCGGAGGAGCTCGACGCCGACGAGCGCAGAGTAGCGGTAGTTCCTGCGTCATTATGTGAACTTGAACATCACCCAATTTACTCACTTCTTTCCATACCACATCCCCTCGCGGAGCGTTTCTTTTATGGCAAATTGCATCGAGCCGGTCCGTTCGTTCTCGATCACCGACTCTCTGATCAGGTTCTGGAAACCCTTTCGACGAAAAACAACCCCCCCCCCTCCCTTCCTGTTGGAAAGGACAGCCTATGCTAGCCGTGCTGGAAGGCTGAGGGAATTGTTTTTCGTCTATGAGAGATGAAATCATGAAACCGCGAAAGCAACGACCTAGTCGTCGGATATGTACCAAGCAGGACGATCTGATGAACCCGACCGCCCCTTCCCTTCTTTTTTCTCGCTCTTTTACCTCGCGCTGCGGATATTCAAGACGACGCGATTGTTTCTTCTTCTGTTTTTCTTTCCATCTTTGCGTTATCCGGACACATCGGTTTCATGATCGAGCGTATGGAGTCAAAATGGGGTTTAACCGGATCGACTCTCTGGGAGAGTCGGTCTGCGGATGATATTTGGTCTTTTTCCTTTCATGTATTGAGTCAGTTGCGGTTCTTTTCGTTTGAATGGGAACTGGTCTGGCTGGGTTGTTTACGTTGCTGGTTGGGTTTAGATTGTCATTTTACTTTTATTTGGCGCATCATGTCAGTCGCGTCATATCTTCATTGAGGTATTGAATATACTACAAAACAGACTCCTACGTGCTGGACGGTGTCTGACATCTGATATCTGACATACTGAGTATCTATGATTGTAAAGTATATAGCATAGTGTATGTAAGATAGTAAATGTGTGGTATGAACAAGCCCCAAGGATAGCATCCATGAACAATGCGAAAAACGAGAGAAGCAAAGAGAACCAACTCCTGAAAATGCTCGAAACTCTAAAGCATGACCAAACAAATCATTCAAAGAACCCACCATCACTCTCCTCGTCCTGCTCCTCAGGAACAACAGGGACAGGGACATCACGCCTCCTAGACCCAGCCCTATCCGCAGCCTTCCCAGAAGCACCCTCCTTCTTCTCCTTCTTCCCCTTCGTCTCCTTCTCCTTCCTCCCCTCCTTCTCCACCCTCGCAGACGACCCATCCGCCCCCAACTTCCCCTCCCGCAACCGATCCAGCGTCCCCTCCTTCATACACTTCTCCACAACATGCCACATAGGCGGCTTCTCCGCAGCAGTAGCATGCACCGGCTTATACACAGTTTTGCTGGTATCGCCGTCATCCGTCGACTCGCCCATCTTCTTCTTCTTCTGCTGCGTCGCGTACAGAGCGATGTATTTCTCGGCGAGCGGGTAGTAGATGGTGTAGTTGAGGTTGACCTGCGCGATGTAGAGCTCTTGTTCGAGGGCGGCGACTGCTGATGCTGTGGGGTTGGATGACTCGGCGAGGGTCTTTTGTTGGGCTTGGAGGGATTTGATATCTTTGGTTGCTGTTTTGCGGTCTATTCGGGATCATTTGTTAGCGTTGAACATACGAAACCAACTATGCCGACAATAATAATAAAAAGAGAGAAAGGAGTAAAAAAAGGAAGACTCACCCAAAAATCTCACGAAATGATACTTCTTAATCATCGCCGACCTATCCCTCCTCTTCGTCTCATCCTCTAAATCCTGCTCGTACCCCTTCAGCGCGCGCTCCTGCACGATCCGCGCCTCGACCGGCAGATCAGACTTGTTAAGCAGACGCTTCGCATCGCGAATGCGCTTCTTCAGCTCGTTGACGGACGGGTACTTGTGGTCTTTTTTGGGCAGCTGCAGCTTCTTCCGGGAGTGGTGTTGGTGTTCGGCGTCGCCGTCGCGGTGGTATTTACGTTTTGGGGGGTCGCTGCGGTCGCGGTAGGGGCGGGATGAAGTGTCGGGGGATTGCGATCTGGAGTGGTCGCGAGGCATGGTTGCGGTTTGTGTCTTGTAGACGTTGTCTTGTTCTTGTCTTGTTGATCGGGTCTGGATGAAGATATCTGGGTATAGAGAGAAAAAAATACTGATAAGGGCCGGACCTTTGGTCGGTCCGGGTGGTTCCCCAGATCCCCGATGGCCAGCCAATCAGAGCTGCAGGAAAGCGGCCGATGACGGGTGGATGACTAAGCTGTGCTTTGGCTGCTTCTTCCTTGTGAAGGTCAGCTGTACCTGGATTCCGACTGCTTGTCAATGCGATTGCTTTCTTGTTTATTCTGACTTTCGTGCAATTGCTTACCCATATCGATATGCGCCTCAGTGCTTGAATTGTCAGCGGCTCGCGTGCCGGTACCTTCCAAACACCCTTGCCGGGCCCCCCGTCGACGCATTACATCTACCCACTCATCCACTGTCGCATCGCATTTGCTGTGACCAGCTATACGCTCCCCTAGGGGGGTAAATTAAGGAAACAAGGTGCAGGGAGGAAACGAAAGGGGAGAGGCGGAGATAAACCCAACAGCATAAAGATAATCAACCATGGAGACCGCCATCCGCTGGTCCCCATCCTCCACCACCGCCGAACAGCGCTTCCTCTCCGTGGACGTCGCCGGCAAAGCCTTCCACCTATGCAGGGTAAACGGATTCGACGGGCACACGCTCCAGCATGAGGTGCTGTCGACGCACACCAAAGTCCCCGCGTTTCGCGCCTTCGATTGGTCTCCTGTCGACGACTCGCTCGTCGCTGTAGGCCAGTCCTCCGGCGATGCGACCATCCTGCGCATGAACAGCGAGGCCGAGTCGTTCTCGTTTCCTATTCGACACCAGCGATACTGCAATGCTGTGGCGTTTAGCACGCATGGATTGCTGGCTGCGGGCTTGGATCGCGTGCGCAATGACTTCTGTCTTAATATTTGGGACGTCAATCAGCGACTTGCTATGAGGGGCGCGAGGGGCTTTGTGGAACCGCTGAGGAAGTTGGCGAGCTCCGAGCCTATCACTAGTATCAAGTTCTTTCGCGATCAGCCTGATACGTTGGTTACGGGCGTTAAGGGCCAGTTTGTTCGTATCTATGATTTGCGAGGTATGTTTCCCTGCGACTTGGTGCTGTCGCTACTTCGTTACTGTCGCTGACTGAAGCTGTAGAAGGACCAGGAAACCCGTCGTTGCAGTTCCCTACCCGGTGCGTCCACAACCTGGCGATCGACTGGCTGGACGAAAACTACATCGCTTCCTGTCTGCCCTCCAACGAGGCGACCATCTGCGTATGGGACCGACGGGTGGGGTCGCGCTTTGCGCCGGGAATTGGGCCGACGAACGTGCCCGGGCCAGACATCCAGCCGGGCCCGGCTCTGGAGTTCCGGAACGTTGTCACGCCTAAGTCGTCAATCTGGAGTCTTCGCTTCTCGCGAACCAAACGTGGCTGTCTGGGCGTGCTGTCCAGCACGGGCCACTTGAAAACGTACGACATCGCCAAGGAATACCTCGCGGAGGACTATCGGAATTCCATGGACCAGACGCTCGGTCATGGCGCCTTCAGGAACTACCCCGAGCAGGTCTATACCAAACATGTCCGGGATATATATAGCCCGTTTAATCACCCATCTCGTGGTTACGCCGAGTCCGAACGGGTCGTATCCTTTGACTTTCTCAACCTCACCGCGTCCAACGAACCTAGTGCCATCGCCTTATCTGGAAACGGGAAAGTCAACGTCGTGGCTGTTAAACCCCCCGCTCCCCCGGTCCGACTCTCGTCCCAAGGCTCCCTGGTCTGGGGCAGCCCGGACGAACTCGCCGGTTTTAGAACGATGAGTCCGGCGCCGTCCCCCGAGTGGAAAGTCTCAGACGCGGTTGAGACGATCCGTGAGCGCGTTCTTTCCGGCAGTGATGTGTTGACTGGGGCGCCAACCGCCAAGGACAGCCAACCTCCGCGGCCGCTTTCCAGCCGGGAGGTGCGCGAACGCGAGCTGTCGCTGGGCACCGGGAACAAGCGTCTCACGGCAGAAGAGGCACTGACGCTGATGTCGGTGAACCGGCTGCGGTGCAAGGAGGGGTATCTATTCGACGAGGCGCGCAACAAGAAGATTGTGGCGGAGGACCCGTCTCTCCAGGGCTTTTGGGATTGGGTCGAACGTACGTGATGCCGGATTTGCGGACTCATAGCTTGGAACTGACTGACAGCAATAGGCGCACGAACGGACGCTTCCGGTGAGACGATGATTCAGAATGGCTTGGATATGAACTACCTAGGGGTGTACGATGTGTGGAATAATGATCTAGGTGAGCTTCGCCAGTTGTCCCCGCTGGAAGGGCTATACTGACCGTTACAGGCCAGAGCTTTGATTCCCGAAGAGTTGGCACGAGTGCAGGCGTGAACCACCACGTCGGCGAGGCCATTATCGATCTGGTCCAGGAACGCCTGAACCTACCGGAGACGAAGTCCCGTCCGACACAACGCCCGGAGCATCGTCGCCTCTGCCTGCGACTCTGCGGGGCAGCGCAAACCAACCGCGAACTAGAGGATGCCGTGAAGGCGCTGTCCGCCGATAACCAGCATACCAAAGCGGCCGCGTTAGCGGTCTTCCAAGACGAAGCCAAGCTGGCGTACCTGGCGCTGCGCAGCAACGAACCCGCGCAAGCGCACAAACTCCTCGCTATGGCCATCGCCGGAGCTGCCAAGGGGGACACCGACTCGGACTGGGAAGACACTTGCGCCGAGATCGCCAAAGAGCTGACCGACCCATACGCGCGGGCGATCCTGGCCCTCGTCAGCAAAGGCGACTGGCACTCTGTCATCCAAGAGACCACGCTCCCGCTCCGGTACCGCGTCGAGGTAGCCATTCGATGGCTCCCAGACGACGAGCTAAGCACCTACCTACGGGAAACAACAGACGAAGCAATCCGCCAAGGAGACATCGAAGGCATAATCCTAACAGGCCTGGGACACTCCGCAATCGACCTCTTCCAATCCTACATCCAAAAATTCAACGACGTGCAAACCCCCGTCCTAGCAATGAGCCACACCGTACCCCGATTCATCAACGACGCCCCGCGCCGCACACGCTTCGAAGCCTGGCGCGAGACCTACCGCTGGCAAATCAACTCCTGGAAACTGCAGCTCGAACGAGCTCGCTTCGACGTCGGATCCCGCAAATTCGCCATCACCTGGGACGGACAGAGGCTGATCGAGCCGCCCCGGCAGCAAGTCAGCCTCACCTGCAACTACTGCACGCGACCGCTGACACAGCACGACGCGTCGTCGCAACTCTCGCCCTCCTCCTCCGCAGGCGAGGTCGTCGTGCACCCCACCCCAGGGAACCCACTCGGCACGGCCGCCATGTCAGGCATGATCTGCCCCCGCTGCGGCCGCCACATGCCCCGGTGCGGCGTGTGCACGCTGTGGCTGGGCTCGCCGGACCCGATGTCCAAGGCGGCTATCGTGGCGGACAGCATCATGCAAGACGACTCGCGCACGCCGTCGGAGGTGGACATGATGAGGCGGTTTGTGGTGTTTTGCATTAATTGTAATCATGGGTTTCATGCGCATCATGCGAGGGAGTGGTTTGCGAGACATAAGGTTTGTCCGGTTGCGGAGTGTAATTGTATTTGTGATAGGTAGTTTTCTTCTTCTTCTTCTTCTTCTCTCTCTGCAAATTTTTTCTTTATTGTGGTTTTTTAAGAGCATGGGGATGAAGGGGTTTGGTTTGGGTGAAGGGTGGTGGTGTACTTGTTTAGGATTTCGATTGCCGATATACCCATTTCATGTTGATGTGATGAAGTATTTATTATGTTTTATTTGATATGCTATAGAATATCTATAATCATTATTTGTTTATCAATAAATCCCGTTGGTTGATATATCAAGGTTGGTACATAGTTCCTAGTCTGTCCGACTGTCAACATGCTCAATTGCACCACCTTGACTAGATTACAATAATAAATCATCTCACTTTTCACCTCCAATGACTCACTGTCATATCCTCGTGAATATACTGCCGAGAAGTATATCAAGATGACCATTGAAGAGAAAGAGAGTGAGAGTGACTCAGCCAGGAACCTCCCACCATCTAATCTATACTTTAGAACGCCGATCCTGCCCCACCCCCTCACAGCTCATTCTCAAAAATCAGCCACCCCTCTGTCTCCCCGCTCTACACTCACCCACACATGAAAACAACACAACACAACAACAGCCATATTTAAACAAAGATATCGTTAAACCATGCCTCCACCAGGAAAAGGCAGAGCCCCCCTCAGCCGCGATGTCCTCGTGTCCAAAGCACTGAGCCGTCTGCTCCGCCATGCGGCTGAGAAAGAGGGTCTGAAGATGGATGAGCAGGGGTATGCGAATGTCGCGGATGTGGTATGTTGTTCTATCTACAATTAATTTGTGATAATTGGAGAGGACGGCGTTCATGGTATACTGGCTAACTCAGAGAGAAATAATAGCTAGCGTGGAATAGGCTCAAATCCCTCAAAGTGACTTTTCCAGACATCCGCGACGCCGTCGCCAAATCAGATAAGAAGCGTTTTGCGCTTCTCCATATCCCTTCATCCTCTACCACCACCACACCCCTCCCAACCGATAACGCCAACGACAACACCGACAGTAATCAAAACGGCGAAGAAAGCACTCCCACACAAGACACAACAACAGCAACAGCCCTCTCCGTGACCGACACCAACCCCGCAAACTTCCTCATCCGCGCCACCCAAGGCCACAGCATCCAATCCGTCGACGCCGCCTCCTTCCAGGAGCGCCTCACCCTCGACGAACCAGACAATCTCCCCCGCACCGTCGTCCACGGCACCTTCCACAGCACCTGGCCCGCCATCCTCGCCTCAGGCGGTCTGCGCTGCATGACGCGAAACCAGATCCACTTTGCGACGGGCCCGTCGCTGGAGTCGGTTCTGGAGGGGCCTGCGACGCAGACGGCGGACCCGCCGGTTGTGTCGGGAATGCGCCGCGACGCGCAGGTGCTGATCTATGTGGATTTGAGACGGGCGCTGGAGGCGGGAGTTCCGTTTTGGAGGAGTGAGAATGATGTTGTTTTGAGTGAGGGGATTGCGGTTTCTGGGGAGGGAGAGGGAGAGGGAGGGGGGCAGGGGGAAAAGATTCTTCCGTTGGAGTTTGTGGATGTTGTTGTTGAGAGGAAGCGGGGGTTGGGGAAGATTTGGGAGCGTGGGGAGGTACTGCAGGAGTTGCCGGTTGAGTTGACGAGTCGGGGGAATCCTAAGGGGAGGGGAGGTGGTAGAGGGGGTGGGCGAGGGAGGGGAGGAAAGAGGTGAGTATAGTAGGTAGTTATCTCTTGGATGAAGTTATAGATTTATTGTATACTGTCCATAGCGGACATCATGTATCCGCACTATCAACCTTCCGTTGAAAACCACAAAGATATAATAACACTTTTACGCTCTGAGTAACCTTAAATCTATAACCTTATAACCTTATACTGCGACACATTCTATCCAACCAGATACTCCATGATCAAGATGACTCAGATCCGATATCAAGTCACCCATCCGATCTACATCCGATTAAGCTCTCAACGTCCCCGCAGTTCACCCCCTGCTCTCTTCCGACTGTAACCACGACAGCCCACGCGGGGTCAAAACAACAATGGGCCCAGCCTTGCGTTTCGAAACCGTGCTCAGCCTCGCTTTTTCAACCTTGCGCAGCCTCGTGATTCGAACCCCTGTCGATGAGACTTGAGTATTTCAAGTTCCGCCCGGGAGCGTCTGTTTTCGAATCAACTATCTGCCAAACACTTCCTCCGTCCATAACTTACGATACCCAGATATACAACACAACTATATCAAATTAAGGACCGACAAACCTCAATCCAGGCAAAATGATTGAAAAAATGCCCACCCACCGCTTCGACCCCAACTTCACAGATAATGTGATCAACGCCATGGGTCCGAAGGTGACCCCGCGCTTCCGCCAGCTCATGGCCAGCCTCACCAGACATCTTCACGACTATGCGCGCGAGAACGAGCTGACAGTCGACGAATGGATGGCCGCCGTGCAGATGATGAATTGGGCGGGCCAGATGAGTACCGAGAAGAGGAATGAGGGACAGTTGATGTCTGATATTTTTGGGTTGGAGTCGTATGTCCCCTCCTTATCTATCTATCTATCTATACAATGCCCGTATCGCACGACTAACAAAGATAGCCTCGTCGACGAAATCACCTACACCCTCGCCGAAGAAGCCGAAGACGCCCCCACAGCAACAGCCATCCTCGGCCCCTTCTTCCGTCACGACACGCCCTTACGCCAAAACGGCGAGACCATCGTCAAGAACCCCCCGGCCGACGGAGAGGTCACCTTCATGCACGGCCGCGTCGTCGACTTCGCGACGAAGAAGCCCCTCGTCGGCGCCACCGTCGAGGTGTGGCAGGCGTCGACGAACGGCATGTACGAGCAGCAGGATCCGGAGCAGTGCGAGCATAACCTCCGGGGGAAGTTCCGGACGGATGAGGAGGGGCGGTATGCGTTTTATTGTTTGAGGCCGACGCCTTATCCGGTTCCTGATGATGGTAATCTCTTCTCCTCTCTTTTTTTTCTCTCATTGGTTGTATTGAAGGATAGGAGGAAAGAAGGTGAAGAACTGACAATATGCCAGGCCCCGGAGCCCAGCTCCTCCATCTAATGGACCGAAACGTCTACCGACCTGCTCACATCCATCTCATGGTGCGTCCAACTCCCTACCTTTTTACTTTCTACTTTCTACACTTCACTATCTACACCCCCCCCACCCCATCTACCATATTAACTGGAATCAAGGCAACCCACGACGACTACAGACCCCTCACCACCCAAATCTTCGACAGCAAAGACCCCTACCTCACCAACGACTCCGTCTTCGCCGTCAAGGACTCGCTCATCGTCGACTTTGTGCCCCGCAAGGATGACCCGCAGGCTAGTCTTGAGTTGAACTATGATGTGAAGATGGCGCCGTTTGAGAAGTCTAAGACGGCTTGATGGGTTTGTTCTGTATTCACTTTTCGAGTTTTCCTTTACTTGTCCTTGTGGGAGGTAATCTCCAGCTCCATGTAATGTGTTTTATATTGATGCTTTCTCGAAACATTTTACGAGTCCATAGCCTTCTACATCTTCTGAATCCGTAGTATATCCTGATACCATAGTATATCAAGATAACATACAACCAAACCTGAAAGAACAAGATATCCAAATCAAGCAGAAACACCCTCAAAAAACCCCCCCACAGCCTTCCCCACTAGCTCCGGCGCCTCAAGACAATGCCAATGTCCAACCTTCGACAAAACCTCCAGCTTCTTCGTCTCACTCGACACCCCACCAAAGATAAGCTCGCACCCCTCCATCGTCGCCGACTTGTCCTCCTCGCCCGCGACTAGCAAAAACGGCGCCTTGATGGCCGCGTAGTCGATGCTCGGGGCGTTCGCAATGGCCCCGCAGAGCGCGGCGTAGCCCTTGGGGTTCTGTCCGATGAGGAGCTCGCGGATGAAGGACTGCGCCAGGGGCGCGCACCCTGAGCCTGTTGCGCCGTAGGGGATGGTGTTGGCCATGGGTTCCATTCCGGCTGGGGGGGTGTTAGTAAATTCTGCTACTCTAGTGTCTATATTCTTTCCAAGGGGGGGGGGGAGATTAAGGGAGGGGAGATTTTACATGAAGACACCGTCTCTGCTCGTTTGGTCATCACTTCCGCTATGGCTGGCGCTGGGTAAGTCGGCCCAATGGCGACTATGCCCTTCACGCGATCGGGGTACTGAGCCCCTAGGAGAGTCACGACTAGTCCGCCCATGGAGTGGCCGACTACCACGGCTTGCGGGACATGGAGCGCGTCCAGCACTGCGATGACATCTGCGGCTATGGACGCAATGGATATGGGCTGGCCGGTGTAGGGAGAGCGTGCCGCGCCGTACGTGTCCACGGTGATGCAGCGATGCCTGGTGGTCAGGTATGGGAGGATGGGAAAGTAGAAGTTCTGGGAGGACCCTAGGCCGTGGGTGAAGATGAAGGTTAGGCCGTTGGCGGGGGCACCATCTGGGTGGGAGTCTGCATAGTGTAATTTGTGGTTGTTGACTTCGACGGAGGGCATTGTGATGGTATTCCACTCAGGTGATGATGCAATTGTTGATGGTTTCTAAGCGACAGGTAGTTGTCGAGAGAAAGTGAGAAGTTGGGGTCGATAATTTGTCGGATAGCGACTTCAGACGTCTACCCCGTAATAGAACCATGCCCCTCCGTCTACGATGCAGATCGACGTCATCGCACGATCGCTGTTGTGCATTCCCGATGCCCACTGAAGTCTTTCCGACCAATATAATTATCCTACCCGGGCGTGCCTCCGTATCCGGTACTGGGTTCTGGATCGCTTCATGCTCATGCAAACCCACCAACATGCCCAATACACTCCTCTATGTGGACAATATCCTCGAATTAGAAGACTCCCATGAGAGGAGCGGGGAGCTCCGCTGATCAGCTTATCAACGTGTAAGCCGACAGCCCCGCCGTCATCCGACCGGCGCGTTTCCCCTCCGTCGGGTCGGATAGCGCCCGTCGATGGATGATTGAGGTCGAGTTATCTATAGCGGAATAGAAAGAGTCCACAAGACGAACGATCACACCGCATCCAACTGGGCCAGTTCTCGTTCAAACTCCTCGTCGGTATCAAACTCATAGCTGAACTCCTCGAGCAAAATAGCCGTGTCGTCGCAAAATGACTCCCCTCCGGGTAGGGAGATCGGGAGCCGTCCAGGTTGCTGCGGCGGTGGCGGCTGCTTTTGCTGCTCCTGCTGCATCATGCCGACCGCTGGCGTTACATTTTCTACCCTTTTCAGGATATCCTCATCGTAGAAAACGGAACAGTCGGAGAACTCATCCTCCTCCTTAGCCTCTGCACTGGGGCTTTCGCGGTCGCCCTCGTGTTCCGTAGGTCCATCTGCGCCCGCGCTCCCTGCCTCCAATGTATCTCCCTGGACATGATCCTCAAACAACACATCCACATCACCAAACTCCTCCTCTTCCCCACCCTCTTCCTCAAACGCAGAAAACTCGTCATCCCCAACGACCTCCGTAGTCTCCCCCGGATCCGTCTCCTCATCAGGCGTCTCCGCCTCCGGAGTCACCGACGCAGAATCACCCTTCTTCAAAAAGTTAAACAGAAGCGGCTGGCTAGAGGGCACAGTAGCAGCATGCGGGTCGGGAATCCCCATCCGGCGCCGCTCCTCCCGCGCCTTCGCCTCCTTCTCAACCTTTTTCTTCCTATTAGCGACACGCCTCTTCTCCTTCTCCCGGAGGGTTTGGGCCTTTCGCTCGCGCTCCTCCTCTCGTTCGATGCGCGCGATTTGGGACGCGCTGAACTGTAGGCGCTTGTTGCTGCGTTGGTAGCGGCGGCGGACGGTGCGGGATTTCTCGAACGTGCGTCGCGGCGGGGAGGTAGGCATGGTGGGTGGGTGGGGTTTTTAGGGGAGGGAATCAGATTCCGGGGCCGGTGGGTAGAGAGTCATTGGGGCGGGGGTTATCAGGGAAACAGAGGGACATTATCGTAGTTCAAACAATGAATCAAGACGACAGTGAGCACAAAGCGGTGCTGATGATCGGAGACATTAGGATGATAAACACCGATAAACGCGGCAGGCGCACTGACGGCATTACGTTGTGCCGAGACTATCGGGCCAGCAGCGGCCGACTGGCTTGAATGGTCGCTCCTTGCATGATTTCAACGTGTACATCATATTCTTGTATCTTATGGAGTTGGTTGTTTATAGAAAATCTATGTACTATCTATACCGGGATTTGGTACACCATTTCAGCTGGCATTTACAGGCGAGAGTCCCGAGCAGGGTCCCAGCAGACCGGCTCGTACGCATTAGTCTGCAGGTTTTTCATGTCCTCAGGAGACAACTCGAAGTCGAAGACCTGCGTGTTCTCGATGATCCGAGAATCGGTCACAGATTTGGGGAGAGGGACATACCCCTAGAAGGTTGAATGAGCATTCTTCCATAATTCGCTTGCCTCGGGAGTGACTCGTACCTTCTGCAAGCTCCACCGGATCAAAATCTGGGCAGGAGTCTTGCTGTGTTTTTTCGCCAGGCTCTGCAGGCTGGGCTCACCCATGCGAGTAGCCTGGACCAGAGGCGAGTAGGCCTCGACGACGACGTTACGCTTCTTCAACCACCCAGCGATGTCCTCCCTCGCGCACCAGGGGTGGATCTCGTACTGACCGACGGAGATCTGGCCGCCGACTCCGCTGTTGATGTACGCCTCCAGCTCCTCCAGGTGGTGGATTCCATAGTTGGAGACACCGATGGAACGGATCTTGCCGGCCTTCTGGGCCTCGACCAGAGCGCGCCAGGCACCCAGACGGCCTTCCTTCCCTCCGTAGGGGGCGTGGAGCAGGACCCTGTCCAAGTTAGTCTGTGTCGCAGGATCATCCCGGAAGTTCAGCTTACAGATCAATGTAATCAAGGCCCGCAGCATCTCTGATGCTGGCTTCGATGGCCTCCTTGGCTTTTTCGTAGGACATGTGAGTAGCGGGGACCTTGGTCGTGTAGAAGACCTTGGAGCGGTCAATTCCAGACTTGCGAATGGCGTTGGCGCATTCTGCCTCGTTGGCATAGTATTTTGCGCTGTCAATCTAGAATGATGAGAGGTCAATGCTTGTTCAACCTGGGATTACCTCTCTTCCATTCGGGGCACCTACATGGCGGTATCCCGTTTCCAGCGCCTTAATGGTCACCTTTTCCGTGATGTCTGGGGGACTAATGATGGTCAGCAATCTAACCCAAACAATACGGTCCAAATATCATGAAGAAAAATAGAACTAGAAGTATGAGATCATCCAAACTGAAGAAAAGGACGAAGGGAAAAAGGGAAAAGAAAAAAAAGGCAGGAAGGCCTACGTCTGGTAAACCTGTTATTAAATTAGCTACACTTAACCAGACAAACAGGTCCGAGTGGAGAGAATCTTACACCAAATCCAACAATTGGGATCTCATAACCCGAGACCATCTTCTGGGTCGACTGGAGAGAAAGGGGAGCCATGGTGCAGATAATCTCTAGTGCGGGTTCTCGAATATAGAGCTGTATGTGAGTTGATCTGATAAGAAATCAAGGGCAGAAGGACCCCGGGCGAGGTATTTATTATTTATTATATCATCGTCTCGGTTAGACCCCACCAGCTGGGTCCTCGTTCATCCATCTAATGAATTCAAAAAACAGACGCTCCGGTAAATGATAGGCCGTCGGAGCCAGCAGCGTGGGGCAAATCTCCGATGCGATGCCGTGTTAGCAGGCCGAGCTCGGAGGCACTCACGGTTTGATTGATCTCGGTGATAGGCATCTGGGTATCGTTTTGTGAAGATTTATCTGCATTGACCTATGCAAACCAATTATTGATTCTCCGAAACCAGTTGATAAGGTAAACAACGCAGAAACAAGAGGGGGTTTCATCGGTGACGTGAGTCCTTGATGCCATGGCGCCTTATCGATAAGGACTCCTTATCCGCACTAGTCCGTGTCGGGATTGTCCCGCCTCTGCCTGAGGCAGACTGTGCGCTCTTCCGACAGCGTCATCAACAGTTCGTTTTTCGAGTTGGTCAACGGCGCCTCCACTGCATACAACACAGACGACCATACTTTCAAACACCCGGTGCTCTTATAGGCTCTACTTAAATTGCTATACATTGAACCACGCCGTCCCACTTGCCATTTGATTAGCGACCACGCCGTGCATCGTCCTTTGAAAATCGGTCCGACCCCACCTCAACAGGCTCGCGTCTGTCTACAGAATATAGAGCGAGACAGGACCTCAACTCGAAGTTACCTGTTACCCGGTTGAACGCGCACGATGCGCTTGATCAAAAACAAGGTCGAGCTCAATGGCTCGGGAACCGTCACCCTGTGTCCTGAGGAGCCCGAAGACATGGTATGACCACCCTACCCCCCCACCATCCCACTTGACAGCCCAGACACGACAAGCAAACCAACCAGCTTACTCAAAAAGTGGCACGCATACAACCTCATCCGACCCGGCGACCTCCTCCGCGCCAGCGCCATCCGCCGCGTCACCACGACGCAAGACACCGGCTCGACGAGCTCAGCGCGCGTGCACCTGACGCTCGTGATCCGCGTGAAGAGCTTGGACTTTGACCCGCAGAGCTCGCAGCTTCACGTCGGCGGACAGATCATCAACGAGACGCCGCACACGAAGGTCGGGCAGCATCACACGCTCGATCTGGAGCTGAATCGCAATTTCACACTCGAGAAGGAGATCGGGGCCGCTGGGGAGGGTGTCGGGTGGGATAGTATCGCGATTCAGATGCTGAAGGATGCGGTGGATGAGGGTGGTAAGAGGAGGGCGGAGGCTATCGCTGTGGTTATGCAAGAGGGTGTCGCTCATATCTGTTTTATCGGGCAGTTCCAGACTGTCCTCAAGCAGAAGGTGGAGATGTCGGTGCCGCGAAAGCGACAAGGCAGTAGTGACCATGATAAGGTAAGCTATCACATACATTACACTTGAGAAACAGAGAGACCGAGCAGGGACTAACGAGGAGCTGGATAGGGGTTGACCAAGTTCTACCAAACCACACTGGACACACTTCTCCGGCAAATGGAGTTCAACACGAGCGCGACGTCTCAGACGAGCAACGAGCCCGTGCGGCCGATCCTGCTCGCATCCCCCGGGTTCGTCGCAGCCGGGTTCCAGAAACACATCCAGTCAGCCGCAGCGACGACGACACCGGCGCTGAGACGCCTCGTCCCCAGCCTAGTGGTGGTACACTCAGCGTCAGGATATCTGCACTCCCTGACCGAAGTGCTGCAGTCACCGGCGGTGAAGAGCATCCTGGCGGACACCAAGTACGCGCGCGAGACAAAGCTGATGGACGAGTTCCAGGAGCAGCTGCGCAAGGAGACGAATCGGGCGACGTACGGGCCGCGGGAGGTAGAGTCGGCTGTGGATCAGGGCGCCGTGGGTCGCGGGGGCGGCGTGCTGATCGTCTCCAACCGTCTGTTCCGGTCTCAGGACGTGGCGGAGCGCAAACGGTGGGTGTCGTTGGTGGATCGCGTGCGCGACGTCGAGGGCGGCGAGGTCCGAGTGTTGAGTTCGGATCACGAGAGCGGTCGTCGATTGGACAGCTTGGGAGGCGTCGCGGCCTTGTGTACGTTCCCCGTTATGGACGAGGATCTTGACTCGGAGGAGGACAGTTGAATCTGCATTGGAATTACATCATACCCAGTAACGTTGGCTGCAAAATTGAAAGGATGACGAAGATCATGAGTCAAAATGCCTCGATCTATCAGGAACACCCAATGGTCACTTGACATTCAAGCCTGTATGCGCTCACTTTGGATACGCCTTGTCTGGAGTGTCTCACTCGAGCATATGCAATTATACCTTTGTTTAGGCTGATATCATTCCTGCACATACATCAATGAATAGATGGGTAGGAAGGGAGACGAAACAAGCCCAACCAGGAGAAAGCAAAACAAAGACACGACATGAACGTTGACAGATGATCAATCAAATCGGGACGACACTTGGTGTACTAGCCCGTTAAGTCAATAGCCTAGAAATAGAACACCACGTCCCCATCCGCACCTGTCCAATTCCCCCTCAAACAAAGAAAAAAGAAGGAAGAAAGAAAGAGTCCATAAAAAGGCCACCATCAGAACATGCTTTAACTTTCCCCCAAACGGTTCACCATCTCGAAACAACGTACGTACCCGAAACTGGTTCAGATCCTCCTTTCACAAAGAAGAAGAAAGAAAGAAAGAAAGAAGCAGAAGGAAAGTAAGGAGACTGTCTGCACCCAAGCGAGATTCAGATCTCCCTGGCGAAACTTAATAGTTCCTATCATTTTGGAAGTATCTAATATCTATGGTGTCATATCCAAAATCGATTGGCTGTGTTTGACCCATGCCAGCGTCGAACCCTTGTCAATCTATAGGATTAGGTTAGCGGCTCTGGGGTTTCTTTCCTTTCCTTTCCTCCCTTATTGATTTATTGATTCATTCATTGAATGGATCCAAATTGCTCTACTCATTTATTTAACTTTTATTACCATATATTTATTGATTTTTTAAATAGGATTAGCTGGGCGTGGCGCTTAACGACGACGCGGAATTAACTGGATTCTTTATCCATCCACCATCCATCATCATCATCCCTGGCTGTCTATCTGTCTATAGTCCAGGCTCAACAAAGTGGCTGATTGAGTATGCCTTGGGCTTAAACTGTTGCCGTTGTTTTCCCTTTCTTTTGTTCATTTATGATTTGCCTAACCTTTCCCTGCACTGATCAGGGAACATGCATGTGCGGAAGAATCTCCGGAGTATAAGACGTGTGGTTTATTTTCTTTTTCCCTTTCATTTGCATTTCCCCCTTTATGCCTTATGCATGTCGTATAGACGAGACTAGTGCTATATTTACTACTGTGTGGACAATAGTAGTAATAACTTATGTCATAGACATTTACCATGCTTACAACAATACGTAGGTAGTAACCACTAAGTGTTCCATGGATAGTAAAAAATGTATGTAAGAAATAAATTATTATAATACTATTCATCTATATCGTAACGAATTCTCATGCAACAACATAACTCGTAGTGCACCGCGCAAGGGTATATGCAATCAGAAAACAGCAAACAAACGGGGATGGATGGATAAGGAGAATGTGATGAGTCGAAGAGGAAGAGAGGAAAGTAGGTGGGCTATACTTTCGTCATAGGGATAGAGGAGGACACCCGCGAAGCTTTCAGTATTGCTCTTCGCCGGGCATGTTGTGGGTCTGTTGCTCGTTGGGGTGGAATGCGCTGGGGGAGTTGTTGCTGGGCGTCTAGTTCGCGGAGTTGGGCTTCACATTGCTGGGGAGTGTAGACTCTTCGGGAGCCGAATTCTCTCATCTGGATTCGTTAGTATCATTAATGTGTCAATCTTGGAGGATGGAATGGATGGGATTGCCCACCTTTTGCGAGATAAAGTTGTATTTCTCGCGCTCCCAGTATTCGCGAGCCCTAATGAGGAGCTGAATCTGTCAGATCGTTAGTCTCGAACGATACAGGAGAGACAGGAGGGGAAAAGAAAGAGAGGGAGCACATACTCACATCGTTCTCGTCCCAGCGAGCCAGACGATCCTTGCGCCTCCGCAGCATACGCATCTGCAGACGGGCCTCGGAAGCATCCTTGTGGAATCTCTCGCGAAACTTCTCGCGGATGACCTTCCACGCCAGATTCTGCTCGCGGAGACGCTCGACGAAGGTGTCTTCTTCCTCGGCCTGGGGGTCTCTGCGCCCGCGGCCGGGAGCCCGGGGACGATGAAGATGGGGCTCGGTGGGTCCGAGCTGTCTCTCGTGCTCGAGGCGCTGGAGACCCTCTGGGTGGGGGAGGATGTTGACGGGGGTGTCGCGGCTGGGCAGTATCGGCTGGGGGCTGCGCCGGGTGCGCTTTGCGCGTGATGGTTCGGGGGAGAGCGAGGCTTCGCCGAAGTAGACTGAGCCTTCCAGGGTGTTGTGGAGACCGGCGGTTACGGTCCGGGGGAATTCGCTCGGGAAGGGGGCCGTGATGCCTAGCCCGTGCGGCGGGACAGACTCGGCGACGTGGTATGCATACTCTTGCGAGTGGTGACTGAGGACTGGGCTTGCTCGCGGCTGGGGGTAGGATGTGTCTGGGAGGCTGATGGGCGTTAGGATATGGCTTGATGGGAAGGCTGCTGCACCGCTGTAGGGATGGCCGACGTCGCCATAGGGTGTCTGGAAATTCGCAAAGGGGCAAGTCAGCACCGGTGGGACGGACCCGTAACTGGATATCATGGTACGTACGCTTTCCACTCCGGGCCATTGGGATGGCACGCTTTCGTAGTAGTTCTCCATCCCTTCGCCGGGGTGGGAAGGGTTCTGGGCATAAGGCATTGGCCCAGTATAGTCTCCCGGCGTCTGATGAAACATGGGGACAGCCGGTAGGATGGTATACGGCAACAGGAGGTCAAGGGTGAAACAACCGAATAGGACAAGCAATAGGGACGACAGGGAAGGGGGACGAGTTCGGCGGGTAAGTTAAGTTGGGTTGTTCGAGGTGGCGATATCCAAGGTCTTATAATCGCAACAAGATGATATCGATATTGTGCTTCGCAAGCAACAACAACCACTGCCTGCAGCTTGTTCTCTGGCCGGATTCGCAAAAGATAATCTAAAACCCGCAAGACTTTGAAAGAAGTAAGAGCGATAGATAGACTCAACCACCCAAGCCCCCATGCAGGTTCATATACGACCGGACAGGACACCAGGAAAAGCCGGGATGCCTCACAAGGCAGGACCGGACAGATGAAGCTCTTCTTTCAACAGGTCGAGAGAGGTCGTCCAAGGGACGTACGAACCGCCGACCATCACTTTGCCGCACGAGATGCTTCCTAACCAGAGGTAGAGAATCCACGATGTATCTGCACTTAAGCGCCCTGCTTATCCTGGAGGGGAAGGGCACCCGCTTTTGAGGGAGAGTCATGTCTCATTATTTCTTTTTTGGGCTTTTCAATTCTATTCAGTTTTATTATTATTTTATTTTGTGAATTTCCTTTTTTATGGGATCTTATTTTATTTTCCCTCGACATGACACGGTATGAGATGGGGGGTGTGGAAGGGACGAATCCAGCCCCCAAACTGGTTCGGGGCGCAGGCATTGCATATCCCTAAGGCCCACCTGGCAGCCTACTACGAGTCGAGTAAGGAAGAAGCGGTTAGCTGGGTCGAGGAGGGCAAAGCCGCAAGCACGATCGTCATTCCCATCGCTCTGGAACCCCATGGATGGTCCGTTGAGCCTTCGACCGTGTTGAGAGAAAAATGGGGAGCGCCCAGAAAACGGGGAAATATGGGCCCTGGTGGGCCAAAGGAATCGAATAGTGCTTAGCGGGCCGACTTCCTCAGAGTGTGAAGCTGACGGAAAAAAGAATCAAGATGATACAATGAAGGACGATCTAACAAGAAAGCAGGCAAAGTAGGGGTAGGATAGGGTCAAGTTTAGGGAAAGCGAGATTGGATTCCATATGCCACGGCAGACACTACAAAACAAAACATGACAGATGATGACCCAGCGTCACGAATTCTCCTGGCGTTCTCCCTCGAATGCAAAGCGGTCACCCAAATGAATCGACCCATCAGGAGACAGGAGGTAACGAAGACGTAGGTACAATATGGCTTAAACCTAAACAGGCCAAGTCGTGCGCGAGAAAATTCTAGGCGAAGAAATCCGGGCTGTCTCAACGACGGCAGTCATCCGCCAGGATTCCCTAGGGCGTAAGGGTAAGCAGTAGAAAAAAAAAAGTCCAAGAGTTCCCATCCCGTGTGGAAGAGGCAAAGGATCGCCAAGATGATCTCTGCGTAGGAGGAATAGCTCCGAAAGCCGGGGAGAATACGCGCAAAAAGCAACGTTCGTGGCCTGGATAGTAGAGGTATCTCTCTGTTTTAGGGCTTAGTCGATATCAGGGTCCGGCACTTTTGGGATGACCAGGATAAAGATTACCACCGCCCCAAGGCCGCGCTGGTCCTGCGGTAATAGCCCACTTGGTTCACGTTCTCGCTCTTTTGGATCACCCTCGCCCAGTGGTTGAATGTAGGTGAGCAGTGGAAAACATCACTCAAACCATCCATTCCCAGGAAGGAAAGGTGACGTTAAGCAAGATAGCCCGTTCTGATCCTGTCGGTTGTTTGCATCCAAGCTCAGCCACGTGTCCCCGAACAGGGAAAAGTAGAGAATCTATAATAAAAAACAAGATTGTTACGCGCTCCAAAAAAAAATAGATAGATAGACAAAAAAATTAGAAAAGTAAATAAATGATAAAAACAAAACAAAGGGTAAACCTAAATCTGCGATGTTCGTTCCATTCTGTCTAACTCTCTTCCCGCTCTCATTCTATTGGAGGCGTCAGGAGTGGATCTGAGTTGCCGCTGGCGGCGCTTAAGCACAGCCATAAGGTTTGAACTCCTCGTTCTTGCTGTCCACTCCCTCGTACGACACCCGTCCAAGCCTTTGATCGGTATGATTCTCACACGAGGACAACCCTGACCGTTGCATTTCGTCCTCAACGTCATCATCATACCCCTCTGTCAGACAGACCGATACTAACTATGTGGACCGCAAAACATCACTACGGATATCAACATCCACTCCCAATCACGTGATATCAGCCGGTCTATACCTGATTGTCTATCTGGTGGTCCTCAGGCCCACACCTAGAGTCGTGAGAAGTTGAAACCCACACAAACTGTCAGATGATTACTCCAAAGTATTTTACTCTCGTTGCCAAAACCGTAATCACCGTCATCAGAGAACAAATAAGCACATTGGCAGGGTGTGTTTCCACCCGAAGATTACTACGAAATGAGGGGCCGATCAGGCTTTTTAGCCCCACGAAATCCCGCCCCCATCTCTTCCCCGGGGCCAGTTCGACTAACTATAAACCCTGGTAGGGATGGGCTTAGTTAGTCGCTACGCTACGCTTGTCGCGACGACTTTGTTCGCTTGTATACATACCGTCGTGGCTATGTCCTGGCGCAGCAATGGCTCGGACGGTTTTGAAACAACGATCTCGGTCTGTTCTCTTTGCCTGCTATTTATAACTATCGTGATTGCTCTGCCATGGACCGGGTTTTCTTTCCAAGGTAACTAGATGACTGTGCCGCCGGGCGGGCTAGGGGATGGATGGATGGTCCTTTGGGGTATGGTATGCTTCTATGCTGCGCCGCACTATTTTGGAACTGACATCATCTAAAAAGATAAGATAAACGAAGGTAGGCAAAAAAATAGGGGAGACGTAAGGGTCGATCATATACTACATCGCGACTGACGGTGACCAACTCTGAAATTGCAGCCAAATTGCCCTCAAAAGGTAGTAAGATTGGAGGTCGTGATCACCCGGGGTGTAAATTAACCCCGGTCGCCTGGCACAGTGGGAGAATGCCTGTCAGGCTTGGAGCCGTCCGTGTGGTCCTCCCAGTGAGCATCATCGTCCTCCACGAATCCCTCCAACCCCCCATGCCCATCATGGCGGTCGTCACCGGTCTCGCCGTTATGCCGGTCTAGGGTGTCGTCGGCCGCGATGGAGACCCCCCGCGCACCCCAACGGTTGTTTCTGGGCCGGTCTCCCTCCAATGACCCGTTGCCTTCTTCCTCGTCGCCGAGGCTCTGCTCCTCGTCCACGCTCTGGCGCTGCCGGAAGTTCAATACTTTGCTCACCAGCCAGCTGTTTCGGAAGTCTTCCGCATCGACAATGCTCCCGTTGCGGAGCTTGACGCGTTGACGCGTATAGTACACCCAAGCGAAATCGATATAGAAGGCAGTCTGGATGATGCCGAAGATGTCTGCGATGGGCTCCCAGTAATGTTCCGATCCCAGACCTCGAACTAACCAATTCAGAATATAGAAGGCTCGATAGGAGCCCAGCGTTACGAGGTAATACGAGTTGAACACGGTGGGAACTGTGGTCTGGCGCAGAAGTAACAGCTGCGGCAGCACACAGACAGATTCTAGAATGATGGAGAATGTCCAAAAGATCTTCGCCCCAACCAGTCAGCGTGGTCGCAAGCATAAAGTTTTCCAAGAGTGGACTCACCTCCGTGAACCAATGTCCGGGGAACCGTCCGTGGAAGATCGGGATCACGATGGGCGCCAGAACGAAGGAAACGCCGACGGAGCCGATAGCCAGCTTCCACGCCCGCTCCCTCTCTCGTGTCCGCGGATAGACCTTCATCATCAAAAAGATGATATAGAAGGAGGAGAGTATGTAGAAGAACTTGAAAAACACGAGGTAAAAGTACGTCCATCCACTTGACCGAAACAGGTCAAGGTAGCGCGAAACGAAGACCACGGCATAGAGCACCTGGGTGAGAAGGGATACCCCTGCAAAATCGGAGTCGTCAGGATCTACAAGCACGAGTCACGACGAAACGACGGGATTTGATACGCACCTTCGGCACTCTTGTTTCGTTGAATGGCGAATATGAGGATGCATTTCGAGGAAATATGGGCCAGGTCGCCCAGTAAACGGAACACGTTCAGCTGCAAGACACCCATCTCCGATGAAAAGAGGCAGACCGTTGCACGTCACCACTTAAACCATCACCAACCGATGGGTTTCGGTATGGCCTTTCGATATACGGAGCTCCGGGGTGAATGCGACCTTGGAAATTCAAGTGGCCTCGAGAAGATAAGGCGGAAGTGGTCGATGGGAGGAGCTAACAACAAGTATGATAGATAAGGGTGGCTGGCTCTAGAGAAGAATGGGTAGAGGTATGTAGGAGGTGTAAAATTGCGCGAGGGACAGCTGGGTTCCACAAGGCACGCCTGTGAGAGTCGGTGTGTGTGAGGCACGGGGACGATGACGAACAGAGCGGAAAGCTTTCCTCACAGCTAAGGTGTCTTATTGTCGACTCCTTCTGGGGTAAGCCGCGTGTCCATCATGTGATTCAGAGCGTGACGTCAAGCGGTGAGTGGATCACGGATCAATATTCATCCGGATCGACGTATTCCATAGTATCACCCATGGTACGATATACTGTATCTCGTCTTCATATGATAACATTGGACTGCTAGATATATCATGTTAAAATATTGTAGTATAATGTGACATACACCAGCTAGACATCTGAAAGGAGGTACTCCACAGAGAGGAGAAGCATTCGCGCAGAACTTCAGAGCTATGGTCTATAGATAGCAGATGTCAATAGATTGATCTAGATCTGACAGGTGTCACTGGATCTGCCGTATACATGGTGTAACGGTGTGCTCCGTACACTTCATACCGGCAGCTTCCAGGTATATCAGGATGAAATAACTCTGTTAAATTGATTTGAAGATAGAGGACAGCAATGTATCAAACTCAGAATTGAATCCCTCTGGTGACTGAGGCTATGCTAGCGTGGTTTCTATTGATTGGGACAAAACATCGGTAATGATCCAGAGGTAGCACCTGATTTGCTCATCCAAGCATTCAGTTAATAGTAAAGATACAGTGTCAAGCATCTGTCACCATACACAGTACGGCATGGTTGACTGCTAACACAGGTCTTACTTCCTACGTGGATATAGATCTACCTTAGCTATCCGAAGTCTTTCATTTATTTAGGGATCGACCTACCCTGAACACTATCCCTACTTATTCTTCTTCTTTCGAGAGGTTCCATTACCTCGTCCTCAATATTGAGTACACGATAAGAAGTGGTGGCCTACCCCGCTTCCCAGCCTCCCGCTATTGATTGACACGGATGCGGAGAAAAGGCTCTCGCCTACCAAACCTAGGAAGAAGAATCCACAACCCTTTTTATAGTATAGTCGATCTGGAGCTCGGAGCACCGTCTGACTTCTCATTGGCTTGGGTGGAGACTGTGTTATCAGTCGGCTAGTCTGGTCTTTTGTCCCATGTCAGCAATTCAGTTTGGTTACTCTATACTATTCTCGAATCGATGCCTTGGGATCTTGAACCGACTCAGAAGCTTTGCAGGGGACGATCCGTTTCTTTATCTTTTTCATCTTGCAAGCTAGTGTGCTGGAATATCATTGTAGTCTGGGGATATGTGTATCTGTAGATGATCGAAGTTGATTTATTCGACGCAGAGAACAAGGTACCCTCTCGAGGAGCATACGACTAGCATAGTTTGTATCGGTTCAATATGGAGATCACCTTGTATATCTTAATGAATCCTAGTATGTGATCCGTGCGAAGGAACGCTAATTCATATCATCAATAGTAGGTCTTTCATTTGCTTTCCCATAACCTACAATGATTAGGTGCTTAGAGGGAGGGGTTATGCTTGCTCCGGGCCCCTACTACCTTAGTAGGACAATCTAGTGTATATCTCACAAGTGCGGAGTAAACTACACATCCTCTAATTTCTTTCTACTAAATCACGTTGATCAAGACTGTCTGGAATTAACCGATAAGTGAAAATTCATAGAAATAGAGCCCGTCTTCTAACCGGAAAGAAAGGAGGAAATAAATCAAAACAAAAGAAGGGAAAAAAAAAAAAAAAAAGCAGCGAGTCGGAGCTGACGGGATTCGTGACTCGAGCCCAGTTTAGCCTTTCGAACTCGTGCTTTTTCGCCCCTCCGGCATCAATCATATCAACTCCCCAAGATAGTCCGGATGCCACTTTAGGACTAAATTTATCACTTGCATCTTCATCCCAGCCCATGACCTTTTTGTCCCTTCTTTCCCATGTATCTCCCTGGTACGCCCTTCTTGACAACGACTCTTCCAAGCTGCAACGACGACCGGCTCACCCTCTTCTTCTCTTCCCTTCATCATCTATGATCTCTTCCTCTAGTGTTATTCGTTCTCCATCTTTTTATGTAACCAGGCCCACCCCCGCTTGAGGAGAGCAAGTCCCTCAACCATGAACTTTGACTAGTAAGCCTTCTTTGAAGCCCTCTTGTTGACTTTCAAGGATTCTTTCCATCCCGTCCTGACCAGATCATCTTATTATCATCACGACTTCCAGTACGCCTCCTCATCCGTATTATTTCCAGCCTCTGTATCCTGATTCCACTCCCACTGCTGCTGCTACTGCTCCTGCTGCCGCTACTACTACTACCACCACCACTACTACTACCGCTGCGACGGTGCTAGAACGGTCCTCTTCTGACTGTGCCTAAGCCTGTTTTATATTATTCTTCCTCGTCCCATTCCACCCCCTCTCACTACGTTTCCCCCTCCAAGCTCCCCCGCCCTTTACCTGATATCCCGTCGTCTTCAATCCAGTATCAATCTATATGCATGTAACATCTCTTACTTTTCTTCTGAATACTTTCTTCTTGTGAAATTCCACATCCGTCTTACTGCGATGAAATGGTTAATTACCTCTTCTTCTACTTCTGTCCTCCCCTTTCCCTCTTTTCTTTTTCTCCTGTCCCCCTCCATCTGCCACGCCGTGGTATGCGCCCGTGTCATCGTTGCTTCCTGGTGTAACCAAAGCTTGCTTCTCTAGACTTTTGACAGGCCAACCTTCACGGGACATCTTGGAACAGCAGTTTTGCTAATCTCCTAAGCATGTGTATCGACAGATGAATCAACGCAGCGTGATTGGGATAACTGCGTATCATCCATCATGTCGTAAGTTCCTTTTTTCGTCCTGCTCACATGTGGAGATACTATGCCTTGAGATAGTGCCGAGTAATTAGAGGCCACTCATCTTGGTTTCTGTTCCCTGTCTGTTCTGATCTCCGTGACCGTATTGGAGTATACCCTACATGGTGTTATATACCGTCTCCTATGTACTGCCCCGCTTCTTTGATTACGACCATAACTGCTATTGTTATCATTTTGCGACTGCGATTCTCTACTGGACTGTCTAGTGCTGAACCAGAGCGGATTCGTGTATACGTTGATTTGTCTCTCTTTTGTGCCTGACTCCATTGTGACTTGGCTATTGTTTTCACTTCCTATTGTGTGGTGTCCACTGACCATTGTCACCCCTCTCGCCTCGTCTTCACCAGGGCCCCTCCAACATCCAAGCGAATTAAAACTTCCGTACCCACCAGCACACCCTCTCACTTGTTAGCTCATCAGCAAATCAACCCTTTTCAAAGAGTGCCTTCCTTCGAGGGCATTCCTATGCCCCAGACACAGACACCCCCCTCGAATCCGCGGAAACGACGCGCTTCGCAGTCTGGTTCGGCGTCGACGATGGCAGCTCCAGCATCCACTGGAGCGACGGGGGAGGCCGCCCCAGAAGGGACTCCTAAGAAGAAGGGTCGAACCAACACCCCCTGGACCGCAGAAGAGGAGCAGCGACTCAAAACTATGCGCGATGCTGGTCGAAGCTGGAGCGAGATTGCCAAGGTAATGGTCTGCCCCATCTGTTTGTCCATTGATATACAATTTCTCAAATGACATGTCGGGATGTCGCAGACCTTCCCCGCTCGGACTGAAGGAAGCGTGAAGAAACACTGGTATAAGGTAGCGCGGCCCCATCCCCAGATTTCCTCGGTCTATCATCGGCTCTGACAATGACTGCAGGATATGCACTACGCTGAGTTTGCCGAGAACGAGGTAATTTCCATGGGGACCATTGGTCCGTCAATCCGGCGCGTGTTCTAAGCAAGAGTAGTCGATAGCGCTCCGCGATGCGATCAAGGAATATGAAGCCAGTAAGTGGAAGGTCATCGGACAGAAAGTTGGAAAGCCTGCCAAGGTAATCGTCCTCGAGTTTGTGTCCTTTGAATCGAGTTGGTGACTGATATACGGCGCAGGCGTGCGAACAATATGCCAAGGAACATTTTAAGGACCTTTAGATGCTTGGTGAGATTGACGACGTGACGACCTATGCACCATGCGATGCATCATGATTTGCCCGCCCTCTTGATTCTTTTCTCCCTTTTTTTTCCTATGTCCCTTTTTGTCTTTCATCAACTCTGGATTGCATTTCATCTCATGTGTCCTCCTCCCTTTTCGTACGTTGATTAGGTCTCAGCGCTCTTTGACTGTCGCAGCAATGCATGATTTCGGCAGCTATCTGCACAATATCGGGCGAAGAGTTCCTGGAGTTAAGCTATGCTATTGCGTTGGTTTTTGATATCACCACTTTCCTATCAATCATCTTACCTCATATTTCTATTATGGAAGCAGACCCTTGGGCATTGTCTCCCTTTTTCTGAACAGCTGATAGGTATCTTGTCCAATGCGAAGGTGTTAATATTACTTGTCATATATCGTTCAAAAACCCAGACTCATGTAGATACCAAATGTTTTTGATTTGGCTGTAGATTGGAATGGGGAGAGGCTCATTGGCAGCCTTGGCTTATTTCGGACAGTGATCAATAGATGAAAATGTCGATCCCGCGCCATTTATTGGATGAGCTGTTTCATTGACGGCGATCATCTGTTCAATCGATGTCTATAGACCCATCCATTTGGTGGATGCGATGGAAAGATCGCTATAAACACAAATACTCTTCAACCATCTAATCGTGTGTATATAGTTTGCCTCAATTATCTAGTCCGATAGTGGCCGAGGTCGCTCCGCTTTCCCCCCGCAGCAAATCTCCTCCGACTCCACTTTTTTTTTCCTGGGCTTCACCCACTTTCCGTGCTGCAAATTGATTCAACCACGTCCAGCGGAGAAGGACTGCCAAATCGCATAGTCGGGACCGACTAACATACTGGCATCGAAGTCTACAAAGTCCGATATCTACTGTCTTCATCTGATCAGGTACCACCGCCGCCCCCCCCCCCCCCCCCCCCGGTACAGTCTGGACGGCGTCGCTCACAAACACCTGCATACGTTCGTCTAGGTCTATCTCATTCGACTGCGGTCACATCCTCTAGTACACCTCTCCATCTCCTCACAGCACTCATACGCAAGGGCTGGCTACCATGAAGACGAGTAGCCTGGTATTATCTCTCGATCAAGGTATCTAAATAATCTGCCCGCATGGAGACCGGTGTTCGACCGGTGCGTGTCGCACAGGCCTGGGGTAAATCTCTGAGATTACTGCAATCCAGCAATCTCGAGAAGCAAGACTGTGCGATACCACCGTCGTTCTGAGATTATACGGTTGAACTTGATCTGGATAATTCCAGCGAAAGGACTCATGCGCGATGTTCCCCTCCCCTCCTATTGTGATGTCGCCACTGACTCATACAGCAGAATGTCATCGAAGAACACAGACCCCGCCGTAGGGGCTTATACCGAGAAGCAAGGCTTCTCCAACGCTGTGGAAAATGGCGAAGGCGAAGCGCACAATGATCAAACGGCAGGTGGACCGCATCTGCCTCCCCGCATGGCTGCGTATGTCCGCCGGGTCGAGAACCGGCTCGCTCGGTACAACCTTGAGACCCGCGGTATACAACGGGTGCAAGAAGACGAGCGAATGAAGAAACTATCCTGGATCTCGTATTCCCAGGCTTTTCTCCTGTGGGTGTCTATCAATTTGGCGCCCAATAATATTACGTTGGGGATGTTGGGGCCGGCGGTTTATGGGCTCAGCTTTCTGGACTCGGCGCTCTGTGCTGTCTTGGGAGCGTTTGTGGGCTCCATTGCTGCCGCCTGGATGGCGACTTGGGGCCCTGTGTCTGGTGTCCGAACTATGGTATGGGTTTCTCTCTCTCGTGCTAGTTTAACGGCATGTGCTTATTCGCTCTAGGTTCTTGGGCGGTACTGCATGGGCTGGTGGCCCAGCAAGATAGTTGTGCTCTTGAATTTGGTCCAAATGCTTGGCTACAGTTTGATCGACTGCGTGGTAGGAGGCCAAATTCTATCGGCTGTCTCTCCAAATGGGAGTATGTCAGTTGCTGTGGGTAAGTCGACCTAAGCACTGGTATCTCATATCATCCACTGACAGTGTTAGGCATTGTGATTGTTGCTGTCGTCAGCTGGGCTGTTGCAACATTCGGCATTCGGATCTTCCACTACTATGAACGGTAAGTAGCACAGGCTTCAATGCTGTGGTATCTCAGCTCAAAGAATGCTAATTGGCATAGATTCGCCTTCCTTCCTCAGGTCATCGTCGTTTCTATACTGTATGGCGTGTCCTCTACAAAGTTCGACCTGTCTACGCCATCAGTTGGAGATACCCGCACAGTAATTGGCAATCGGTAGGCTTCACTGCTCAGGCCAGTCCATTGCTACCCTCGCTAATGCATTGGTATAGGCTTTCATTTTTCTCGATATGCCTCAGCGCAGCTATCCTATATTCACCCCTCGCGGCCGATTTCTTTGTATATTACCCTCAACGCGCCTCTAGGACGGCATTGTTTTCACTGTCATTGAGCGGACTCGCCATCTCCTTCACCATGGCATTCGTGGCAGGCATTGGACTAGCTTCCGGGATCTCGTCCCACCCCGAATACGAAGCAGCCTACAACAAGGGCGCCGGCTCTCTCATCGTCGAAGGATTCGGACCCCTCCACGGCTTCGGGAAATTCTGCTCCGTCATCGTCGCTCTCGGTCTAATCGCAAACACCATCGCACCGACCTACTCCTCGGGAGTCGACTTCCAGATTCTCGGCTGCTACGCAGAACGAGTCCCCAGAGCCATCTGGAACACCATCGGAGTCATAATATACGTAATCTGCGCCCTCGTCGGCCGCGAATACCTCTCCGAGATCTTCACCAACTTCCTCGCCCTCATGGGCTACTGGGCCGCCATTTGGATCGCCATCTTCCTCGAAGAACGCTTCATCTTCCGGCGAAAGAGCGGCTATAACTGGAATGCGTGGAACGAACCCTCGAAACTTCCGCTCGGGATCGCCGGCTTCATTGCCTTTGTGGTCGGGTGGGTCGGTGCCATTTTGTGTATGGCGCAGGTGTGGTATATCGGTCCTATTGCTGGGCTGGTAGGCGAATACGGCGCTGATGTAAGTCACAACTTATCCAAAAGATATCCGAAGACGAGGTTGGCTAATCAGTGTCAAACAGATGGGAAACTATATCGGGTTCACCTGGGCGGGCCTCGTCTATCCCCCTCTGCGGTATATCGAGCTCCGCGTATTCGGGCGGTAGACTTGCAGGTTTGGTGGACAACAATTCCAAAGGCTTTCTATACAGGTTGCTGTATAGCGTCAGTCAGTCAATCGCCTTTGCTGATCCGTACATATGTCGACGTTGTTAAGTACAATGCACCGACCGGGTCAGCTATATCGTCCATAGCATCTTCCAGCATTCGTATATGGTTTCCAGCTTAAGTTAGTATAGTATCTATTTATGAGTATATTGGACTGGGATGGATGTCCCTTGCACTGCAAAGCAGACATCCTCTCAGCATGAAATGAAACCCATATAAGCACACATCCACTCCCAGAAGCCTGTAGGCATGCCAGACAGACCACGCATATAACTCACCAGCAGCTAGCTAGTCGCCTCTCAACCCCCCCCCTTCCGCAATTGGAGTATTCTATTCTAAGTATAGTAAAGGATCACGCGATCTAGCAACTAACATGATTGCTATCATTGAAATGGAGTATGTATGGCATTTTGCACATTGGTTCTTACAAGCTAGCCAAGCCACCATCAATATATCCATCTGTGTAGATCTTGTACCCATCCAAAGCTTAACTACATATTGTGTACAAGTACCTACCTCCCTACATAGATAAATTCACATTGACATGAATCGTCCATCTATAGAAGGACAGCTGATATTCTAAGGTTGCTAGCAGAGCGAGGTATCAAACACGTGACATGGCCTGTCTGCTTCGGGGAGCGTAAATGTTATGTCGTCATGCACCGCCCAATGCCTACCACCTAGGTACCTTACCTTGCCGAGGTGTCGTACCACCTGCAATCCGAGGGCCGAGTCGCACGTCATAGTTATTTCGTGGTGTTGCTTGAAGCTCTTGCGGTAAGATAATCAATGGGAAAAGAAAAGAAGAACTCTAATCAAGTCAAATAACCTCTCGTTCAACACACCCCAACTATTCTACAGAAGATTTCAAAACGAATACAGACAGACAGCCCAATCCAATTCACCGGTCAGTTTGGAGATACAGGAATCAGAAAGTGGGGGGTCTCGTTTGCAGCCAGGAAAGAGTCATACGATATTAGTTGACTCTTCCATTTGCCGAGCCCACCCGACAATCTCAACCCTGCATGCCAGCCTGCCAGCCCTTGTATCAACTTCGCAGTGTCCGATAGTTCTCTTTTTTTTCCCATTACTCAAGCCGACACACTCGCGCAATTATCGTAGGGTAGAATCGGCCGAATATTTACCGGTACCAGTACTCGGGCTTGACGTAGTCGGCAAAGGTCTTGGGCTCGACGTGAGGGGGGTGGCCGTGGCCGTGGCCGTGGTCGTCGTCTGCGTAGCATACACGTTAATAACGGGGCAGGGCGTTTGAAGGTTCTGGTCCACTCACGGTGGTGCTCCTCCTCCAGGGGACCAACGTAGTCCAGCTTGACAACGTTGCCGCACTCGCCGCAGCGCTCGATCGGGCGGTCCCGCGAAACCTGCAGAGAAGCCGGGTTAGCCGGGCTGGAGTACAGTGCATCCCAGAATTAGACTTACGGTCAGCCAGATGACCTGGTGGGAGTCGACGGGGTAACCGGTGCAACCGGCGTACTGCTCGTCACCAGCGCCCTTGACAATGATGGGGTTGTCGAGTGTTCCTGTTGGGCAGAAAGATGGTTAGACTCCGTCCTCAATGGCACGAGACGGATCGTTCGGCGGAACACATTCGACGCGTGACGTGATAGAAAAGGTGGAATCATACCCTTCCGCGAGGCATCCAGGGGTCTCATGTCGAAGATGTCAATGCCCTGCATCTTGCCGATGAGCTCGAGACGCTCGAGACCGGTGGCCTGGCTGATATCGGACGGAACGGTACCAGGCTTGGCACCGGGGGGCAGAAGATCATCTTCGGTCTTGATCTCTGTCAGAAGGGAAGGAAAAGTTAGCGTCATCCGGAGAGATAGTGACAAGGCTACGCCCGGAGCGATATCTCGAGCAAAGGAGCTGCGCATTTCAATGCGTGCCCCCGTTGCCCAATTCATTGCAGCAAGTATCGTAGGAAGTGTGCCAGTCGTTTGCATAGCGTAGACGAGCCAATTGACTATATCAATCGGGGAGAACCGGGTACATACCCTCGAAAGGCAAGATCTTCCCCTCCTTCTCAGCACCGGGCTTGGGGGCGTTGCCTGCGAGGAAACTCCATGTTAGCCCGTTGAACAAGCAGAGCAAGCAGAAAACAAAACCAATGAGCCTGATCGGGTTCAATTGGACAGTGTGTGGCCAGGCCGCCCGCCTGAGCTCTCATGACGCGGCGGTCGAGGGTTGATGGGGGCAGACGTACAGCGAATGATGGAGGAGGAGAAAGGGCGAGCAGCGAAGGCTCTGGCGGGGGTGCGCCGGGCGGCGGCGAAAGCTGTGCGTTGAAGGAACATTGTCCTGGCGATGCTGGGGGATGCAATGGAGGCGGACAGGAGGAGGTCTGGCAGGAGATGGAGGTCTGAGGTTTGAGGTGAGTTTGAAGCCGCTTCGGCCCGTTAGTCGGACGAGGATTGCGAATAAGTCAGCAGCGCCGGTTGATTGGTTGCGGCAGCTACTTCGTCCGCCCACGCCGACCAGCTTGGCACTTCTTCCCGATCCGGACATGGATTAGGGCTTAGGGCTGCGATCGTATGATCTCCCAGTTGCATCAGACCTCTACAGTACGTCCTAGTGAATATATGACGAGGAAGGGGTTCCGATGTCATACAATCCTTCATCCTTCGCCCCTAGCTGTGGGAACATACCACTCTTCCCCCATCAGGAAAGCCAAGCCAGGAGACGACGCGTGACATTGAAGAAAGAAGAAGAAGAAAAGAAACAAAGAAGAAAAGAAGGAAAGATCATACAAAAGGAGTATCAGATGAGCTGAGCTATAATCAAACAAGAGTGCGCCATTGTCATTCCCAAATACTGTAGCATTCGTCCCACCAGCTCAAAGCTGCGTCGCTTTCTCCCGACAAGCAGCCGGCGTAAAACCATTGCCAACCTTCCCAGCCACGATCCGCCACCGATCGTTCTCGTATTCTTGCATTGCACGCTCGAGCCGTTGGGTCTGCAATATTCAGTCAGTTGATGACCATCGTCATCGCTGCCGGAGATCGACATGTCTTGGTCAGGGCTACATACCATTTCGTCACTCCAAGCCACGTCCTTGGCCTTTAACTTGGTGCAGTAGCGAACCTGCAAAGTGCCGCTGGTGCGACCCGGAAAGAAGTCGGCGATTTGCTTCCACGTGAGGTTCTTATTTTCCTTCAGCTCCACCAACAGTGCATCCTCCTCGGGTGTGAACTTCAATTTGGGGCCCCGCGGCCGCGGTGCCGGGTCGGGCATCCCGGGTTGCCCAACGACACTGGGTGGACCGGAGGCCAGCGAAGACGACTCTAGGTTGATCCCCTGGCCCTGAGAGGCGCGGAAGGAGGCCTGTGGCGGGAGGCGATGGTGGTGGTGTTGCTGCGGGAGTGCCATCGAGTCTGGTGGCCCGAATTCATGGCTGCGCATGGGGTGGTGTTGAGACGAGTCACCATGGACGGGGAAGAGCATCTCCTGGCCGTGTGAGTTTTCCGACGAGTTATCTGTCGCGAGAAGAGGCAACTGTGGCCTGATCCTGTGGTTGGCGTCGTCCCCGTCTCCCTCAGTCTCCGAATGGGGCCGCTTTTTGCCACGCTGGACGGAAGGGACGTCGAAGCCGGCAGTAGAATACTGCATTGGAAGCTGTCGCCCGAGCATCTGAGCCGGGTTGAGGACGACGGTCTGTGAGATCTCGTGAACGGATGATTGAGGTGTCGCTGTGGGAAGGACGGTCGCGTTTGCATGGTGTTGCTCGAATGCCGAATTGTGCGAGCCGGTTTGCGAAAATGTGGTGTCGGCCGATTTGTGGTGATGAAGATGGGGTTGCTGCGGTTGATAGACGAGTCCTCCTTCATGCTCTTCGGGTTTACCATCGGCATGTTGAGGGTAGTTAATCGCATAGTCTCGGTAGGGATCCGCCAGCGTCGCAGACATACATCTGCGCTGCTAGAGCTGTACAGCCCTGGCAGGCTAGCTACTCAGATGAAAGGTGGTTCAAAAAGGGTGACCCAAAGGCGCCCAAGGAGTCGGCGCCGGTCGAAGGACGGCGTTTCGCCCTATGCCACACAACCGAGGAGCAGGATGAGCGAACTGTACTTCACTGTACCCAAGCGCCGAGTCAGGGAAAACGCGAATCTCGACAGTGGCCTAAGCTTCTTTGTTAACAGATCAGGAAGTGTTCCCAGTGTGGTTCGATGTCAGGACGGCTGAATATGCTCAAGCTATAAGGAAGGTGAGAGGACTAGGCTGGGTGAAATTGAGCGTACGGGGCCATCAGATGCAGTAGCAGGGAAGGGAACTAGATGAATCCATGGTATGATAGGTGACCCTGGAAACTGTCTAGGTTCTTTAGGGGATGTGCTGCGCTCACCGGGATTTGGCCGATGGTTTCCTGGGCTAACGAGATGGTACCAAAATAAAAAAATACTGGCTCTTGACAGACGCAGATCGCACTACGGGAGGAATCGACTTCTCCAGACCCAGGCCCGAAAGCTCTCTGGTTCGTTCACCTCGTGGGAAATTATCAGCAGATATATTTCCGCAAATTGGCCGCAATCTGCCGCGGGCCCCTGCCGTCACTGAAGCTTCGAGATAAAGGCAGGAGAAAAGTTGAGGTAAAGATTTGCACCCTGCAAAACCAGACGGCCCCGGGCAGTGATAGGCTACAGTCTATATAGGCGGGCCGACAGGAGCAGACAGTAGAGGAAAGGTTCTGGAAAGAAAGAAACTAGGCCCTTGAGATTGCGCGCAAGACACGGAGGTATCTCGCCCGAATGAGAGATCTGCAGGTGGGTAAAAGGAAATAAATTCCCCCATTTGACGGATCCGCGCTCCAGGCAGGCTAAGCTTGAAGAGAGTGCAACGGCCGTCAAGGGCAATAAGGCGAGGTTCAGCAGCAGACGAGATCCGGCAGGTGGGTGTTTGCTGCTTTCCGAGCCGTCTGGCAAGGGGATAATAATTTAAGATGAAAAAAAAAAAACACAAGACGCCAAGCCATGGCACAGGCGTGGAGATAAAGAGAGGGCAATTAGCCGTCAGTCAGCGAAGAACCTGTCCGTGTAGGGCAGCAACAAGACAGCAACCAGACAGCTTGAAACACCAAACCAAACAGAAATAGTCTCACTAGGAGTGCCATTGGCAACTTCTTTGACGCCATTCATGATCAACGCCGGTGGGGAGATCCAAGCCCAATCCCTCTCCACACAAAGGCCTAATATAATCTAAAATTAACTTACCACTGGATACGAACGTGCATGCGACCATGAGCAGATTGGTGGATTCGGGCCTTCGGAGCAAGAGAATCAAGTCGTTCAAACCAAGCCTGCCACTGCACAGTGTCCCGCGGAGAGATCAGGAATCAGCCCCTTGTCATCGCCAACGCCGTCGTATGGACGCCGTCGCAGCAACTCCACTCGGTGGCACCCCAATGGCTGTGGGTGAATAGCGTCGGCGAAACATCCACGAGGGAAGGGTGATTAGAATTACTAGCGGACAATGCTAGCTGCATCCCGGTGGACCGACAATTTGCTAAGGAGTTATTGCCGCGTCCTCTGACTCGAGCATTCAAATGACAACCCCGGTCTAGGGCTTCTTGTCCATCGCCATGAGCAGGCGCGGGAGGACCAAACGGGCTGTGGGCAGGCGATTGAGCAAGATGTAGAGAGGGGGCCAGCGGCGAATGATTTGTTCCGCAAGTCCAAATTAGTATATCGCGCAGCAATATGGTATCTAACCAGTCCCCACGCCTGTTCCACGCTCAGGTTTGTTTTTTAATTCTCATTTCTGTTTTTGCTGTTCGCTTTCTTTTTCTTTGCCTCTTGTTTTCTTTTCTTTTCTTTTTTGTATTTTTTCTTTTTTTATCCCCCTTCGATTCCTTTTTCCCTTGTTCCTTTTTTGGGGTGGTTCTGGATTTTCGATCTCTCCCAAGCCATTTGGCACTCTCTCCATTAGTTCGACAAGCAAGAGCTTGTGTTTCCATTAGTGGCCCCCCACGCTGGTTATCTGCCATGAGGGAACTTCAATCAACCTTAATTGTTTGTGTATCAACGGGGCCGCACGAGAAGCTCGCTCCCTCGCTTAACTCCCAGACAGCGGTCGGGTGCGAGCACACGAATAACTGGTAACTGGAAGAAACCCTCTAGGAGGGGACGGGTGTGTATTCTGTGGCGCACGGTAACTCAGGAGGCGGGCAGTGCACGAGCACTGAGTCCGTGTCCGTGGACCAAGGGGGAAACCACTACTCTCGGACTAGAGAGATACGTAAAACAGCCCATCTCCATCATGGCATCATCATCTCCCCCCAAGCACAAGCCGGATCATCATTGTCGTCACCAAACTGTTTTGTCTGTTAGTTAGTCAACGTTAATCAAGCCCGACGGGAAGGCTAGCTATCTGCAGGATCTCGTGGAGCACTCCTCCCTGGAAGTCTAGGCTATCAATTCCGAGCGATTTAGGGAGGAGGGGGGAGAGGAGAACATTTTAACTTTTTGGGGCCCGAAATTAGGTCCGTGAAGCAATGGTGAAACTGCTAGTCTGGCATTTTCTCTCTCTTCTCGCTCGGACCAATCCTTGCCAAGTGGCTTAGACAAAGGAAATAAATGAATGAGGTAGGCGTCGTATCAGCGCATGCTAGTCCGGAGTCCCGGCTCGAAGATTCAGTTGCTTCGGGATCATCCGGAGACGATAGAGACAGACAGGCTCAGCGGATTGACCGGGAAATAGGCTTGATTCGATAGTTCCGATGAGCGTGAGTTAGGGTGGATGGGGTTATTAGGTTTAGGTCGAGGACGGGAAGTGGGAAGTGGGAGGGATGGAAGTGGGAAAGTGAAGCGGGCCGGTGGGTGTGGATTCGTTCCCCTTAGTGACTAACTTCCTAGTCGTTCCTCTCCTAATCCACCTACGCCTGCCTTAGGCAGATGTATATACTCCCCTTCATAAGATCCAAATGAAAATCAACGGCTTCGGAGTCCGGTCCGTCCTCGTCCCCTGGTCTCTTTACCTCGGTGGATCATCCTGGTAAGGAGAAGATAGAACGCGCTTAAAGACGCAGCAACCCAGATTATGGAGATTTAAGTTCGACTGGGAACACCTTTTTAATTTCATTGATGGCCCTGGGTGGATCCAATCCTTCTACGCCTACAAGGCACCGTCGCAAGTAATTTCCCACTGCATGTGGCTTGCTTATCACTGGAACCTGAGGCTTGTTGGTCAATCTAATTAAGGAAACAGGAAAGGAAGTGAAATGAGAAGGAAGATTAGATCCATCGAGAGAATGAAGACGAGAGAAACACATCATGAACCAGTCAGTTAAGATTCGCTGATACTTGTACATACAGTCAATATTCCTTCTCCCTATTTTCCATCCCAGAGACATGAAACTTTGCTAATCACAATGATAACACTACCACATTTTTCTCCGGCACATCGATTAAAAAGAAATGATCAAAATGATAATAATAAAAAAACGGATCGCCATAATGGAACAAGTGGGAATGATGATGATAACACACGAACCAAAGAAAAAGAACAATAAATAATAGAAACAACAATATAGAGCTCATCCAACACAATGCACTGCCAACGCCTCATCCCACGCTTACGCGAAGTTATCGGTGCGATCGACCCAGATGTCTTCCAACTCGGCAAAGTTCTGGAAGTGGAGTGGGCGATGCTGGTCGTCGTAGAACCTCAAGGGGGTGTCAATCTTGACGTAGACTGGCCGCTTCTCGACGCTGCCAAAGGAGCTTCCCATGAAGCTGTAGTTCCATACGTTGTCCTCGGGAACCAAGAAGTATCCACGGATCTTGTCACTAAGCAGCAACTGGCACTTCTCACCCATGCTGGTCGAGAAGCCCTGCGGATGGTCGGATGTCATGTCCTTGTTCTCAGCACCCCACTTGTAACCCTGAGGCGTCAGCCCCCAAGCGGCCAGAGACACCGATCCAGGGGTGAACGACACCGTCATGGTCACCGTCTTCTTGTCCCAGGACGGATGGGCGTTCATCAGACGGGCGTGCTGCGTGACATCCGTAGACGTCATGTACGAAGGCTCGTTACCAGATATGGTGTGAATCACACCCAGAGGCTCGAGGTTGTTCAAGTATTCATGCTGGGGCAGCGTGTGCGGCAATTGAACATCCCGGGTGTTGCCAACCTGCGGGATCATAACGATGGTCCGGATCTCCTTCACCTGGTCATTGTCAGGCGGGGAGGTACCGTACAGATACCCGGCCACTTGGACGCGGAGATCGGCAATCGTAATGAAGCGCTTCAGGACGTTCTTGGGCATAACATAGGTGTACCCCTCGTCGCGGACCTCATCCGAGGAAACGTAGATGTTGTTCGACCTCGTGCGGAGGTTAGACGTCGCGATGGCCCGTGTCCGCCACTCCGTCTTGGAAGCGAAAGACTGCTGTTCATACTGCGACGTCGTGGTGACGATGATATCCTCGCCACGAACGTTTTGAGTCTTCGTCGTCACAGCGGTGAGTTGCTTCTGCTCCTCCTGCTGCTTCTCAATCTCCGCAGCCTGTTGCCGCTGCAGCGAGGGCGCGCTGATCTCCATACCAAGGATGATATCCCGCACCTCACTACTCGTCAAGCTCTGCACGTTGACATTGTTCTTCTTGCCGTAGTCGTTAAGAATGAGGTCACGCAATTGCACTTCGACCTTCATCCAGTCCTCGTCGGACAACGTGGGCCAGACATGGTGCTCTTGAGTGATAACGGTCTTGTCGGGGCGGAGAATGATCTTCGCCTTGTCAATGTTGACATGGAGAGCACGAAGAATGAGGATCAGACGAGAGAAAGCAGTGTACGGCGAGATCGACTTCAACCACTCATCGTAAAGGTTGAAGAGGACCATTTGAGGTTCGGTCGCGCGGAGAATCATATCGGCAAGCTTCTCGACCTTCATAGCAGCCTGGAAGGGCAGCTGGAGCTCGGAAGCACGGATGGAAATATTGGGGAAATCCAGCAGATGGACTTCAAGAGGATCCAGGAGACCCTTACGGGTGACAATAAGCTGCTTCGGCTGCTCTTCGACGGGCAATGACCGGATCAGCGCCGCCACTTCTTCCGCAGTCTTCCACTTAGCCAGTTGACCCAGACGCTTCTGTCCAGCCCAAACGCTAGTGTGGATGATCTTGAGGAACAGCTGTCCAGTTCTGGGGTTGAAGATGAAGATGGCTCCGTTGATTGGCTTGGTTGTCAAGTTGCCTTCGAAGGTCTTGTGGATAGTGACACGGTAGACGTTGGTATCATCGATGAACAGCTGGATCTGCGGGCTGAAGAGTTCCGAGTAGTTTTGCGAATTGAGGAATTCCTGGTTGCTCTCAGAGGCGTACAGCTGCAGACCCTTGCGAATACGCTCCCGCAGCACGTACAGAGCCGGGTTGGCCTTCATGACCTTCGCCATAGCTTGCTGAACCAAGGTCTTCAGACCCGGGAAGTACTGGCCGTATGCCGAGTACAAGTTGTACGCAAGGTCGATGCCGATCATCAAACCGGTGGCCGAAGGGTAGATACTCATGCTGTCCGTGGTGTAGTCGAGGTACTTGGCACGAACATATCGTTCAATGTCGTGAGAATCGTAGTCACCATACCGCAGTTGCACATCAAGCCAGAACTTGTTCGTCGTAGTTGGCTCGTAAGTATCTTTCGTGTCAAACAGGATGGAAGGACGGGTCACGTTCCACTTGTTCGTCGCAAAGAGCAGGATGTCCGCACACGAGCTATTCATCTTATAAGATTTACGCGGATGAATGGTTTCCTTCTGAACAGCCTCGATACCCAGCTGCTCAAGTTCCTGGTCAAAGACCTGACACAAGTCCATAACAACAGACTCGTGGATCTTCTGCCACAAATGCGCACGGAAAATCTGGATCAAAGAAATCTTCAAGGTAGGAATCTTGCCGTGCAAGAAGATACCTGTGAGATCTAGCTGCACCTGGAAACCAACGTAGACGTTGGCGCGGTTGATGGTGGGAGACCACCACAGAGTGAACCGACGGTTGGGAATCTGGTTCAAACCGGATCTCTGGGCATTGGTGAGCTTCTTGAACTTCATGGATTCTTCGAAACCACTGTTATGCAGGACGAGGTGATCGTGACGCAGGTAAAGCTGATCCTTGTCAACCCGGAAACCGGCCCACTCCGTGGTCTCGGTCTCGAGACTGATGTCTTTGACAAAGAAGCTGCGTTCCTGAGGACTCGAGCGCTCGGCGCCTTCGAACTCAGGGCACTTGAACGCCAAGTACTGACTCCGCTCCTCGGTAGGAAGAGCGGCGAACTCAGCGGCAGTCATCTCCACGGTGTCAAAGGGTTCCGCTTCTGACGCGGCAGGTGACTTCTTCTCCCGGTGCAGAACCAGGATATGGTTCGGTGTAACCACAAGATCCTCCTTGCCTGCGTCGACCTTAAGGCGGTAAAGACGATCTTGACCGTTCACGATGTTGAACGCGCGACGAGGCCCACCGTCAGGACCAAGAAGTAGATCGCCTTCTCGGACATCCTGGACTTCGACCTCGCCACCATCGTAGCGTAATAGCCGCGTTCCCTTGGCAAGACAAGCTCGCTCCCAGAAGAGACCCTCCCACGACGGGAAGGCGGTCGCCTTGAACAGAGTATGCTCCAGGATAGTTTCGACACCACCAAGAGCCTGGATGACATCTGTACGGTAGGCATTCAGGTTCCACAATTTACCATCATGTCGCTGGCTTGTCCACCAGAATGGGTTGCTCTTCATCAACTGGTATTGCTTGAACTCAGAACGCAGACGGAATCCCTTATCGAAACTGAGCGTGCTGCGGTCCTTCTGGAAGAGGGTGTTGATACGAGGCAAACCACGGTCCCAACTGTCTTCCAGGTCCTCCAGCGTCAGACGCCGGTTCTGCTGTTGAGCTTCTTGTCGCTTCTGGGAGTATTCCATCCACACTCTTTGAGAGTCAATGAATTCAGCCTCCCAGGGGATGATGTAACGGAAGATGTTGGGAATCAAAGTCTCCTCGTCGTGAGACATACCCGACCGGAAATGAGTGATTCCTGTGTCGGTCTGCTTGGACCACCGTTTATCGCTGGCGGGAATGAGGATGTGAGAGCCGGAGATCATACCCAGACCTCCCAGTTCCTTTGGCGTATAGAAAACCGCGGGAGGGAAACGCGAAGGCATCTTGGAGTTAAGACCGATTTTGACACGGGTCTGAATCTTGGTCTCACATTTCACGATCGTGTCCAGGAGGTTGACAGTCGACACTGCGGCTTCACGGTAGTAGGTGAACAGTGCAATCAAAGCCGTGTTCCACTTGTTCGCGATCTTGGTGAAGGTGGTTGAGCCGGATGACATGAGGATCTGCCGAATACGGTTGTTGAACTTCTGAATGTCTTCCTCCGTGACCTGCAAGAACGCATGGGCCGTACGCTCCTTGCTTGTGTTATCAACCAGAGACCAAACGCTGTCCTTGACTGAGAATTCTTCGTTCATGTTGCGATTCTTGGGAAGTATGCGAACTTCGAACCCGGACATGGAGAATAGCAGATTGGGATTGTCTTTGCTGTAAACACTAGAGAAAGTATCATCCCATTCAATCGTGGTGATGGACCTCGGCATGCGGTTCTTCAGATCCCAGAACACAGCACGGCCCAGGTTGACGTCGTGACGCATCAAGCGCATTCTACAGTCGCGCGGCCAGCACTTCTTGTTCCTGTATCCAATCACGTTCTCGAAGTTCGGGTCGGGGTTTTCGGTCAAGAAACGCTGAATCAGATCCCTTGACTCGTCTGCCTTGAATCTGAAGAACACCCAGATCTTATCGACATAGCGAGTGTACAGGCGAATGGGATGTCTGGTCTCGGTGGCTCGATCCCGGAACTGGAGGAAGTCGTTGGGGCTCTGCGGCGGGCCGGCCATTTCACTGGCTCTCTGCAGTCCAAGGAGCAACAGGTCAATCATCAATCCGTAAAACTGGAAAACGAATCCGGAGAATTGAAGTCCACGGATCAATCCATAACTGTTGGTATGGTTCATGTCCTTGTAACTAAGCTGCACGTTGTTCTTAGAGGTGATATAATCTGCCAAATTATGATCCATGATCAAACGGAGCAAACGGTTCAGCAAGGTGAGATCCATCTTCTCGTACACCTTAGACAACTCAGTCTCGATCATCACGTTCGTCTCTCCATCCGCAGTCTCCCAAACATTGTCCAGGTTATTGATACCTTGGGCCCATTTGTACGTCAACAGTGGTGGGACTTCGGAATCGGAAGGCTTGATCCAAGCCGGGAAAAGATGACGCTGCTCTGCCTGATACCACAGATACTGATCCAGGTAAGCATCGGTAATCTTCTCGATGGGCTCAACATCATACACCGGGTTGATGTGGCTATAGTTGTCGTTCATGTCGATTCCGACTTCCTTGAAGGCTCTCTGGGTCAAAAGGAATCTCTTGATTCTAGCCAGGGTCGTTCCGGGGGAGTCGTAGGCCTGTTCGATAAGAGCAAGCTCCTCTCGCTGGCTTTGGTTCAATCGCCCCTTGACGGAGTAAGCTTCGCGGAGTCGCTCCAAAGCGAGGATCAGAATCTTGGTGTCATGCTTATAAGAAACACTGGGGAACGGAATCGGCGAGAACTTCCGGGACTCAAGCCAATGCACCATAGTCGTGTAGATTGCCACGGCCTCTTCCGACGACACGTAAGGACCGTCCTTAAGGTAGTTGTGCTGCCGCTCCTGCTCGGCCTTCAGCCAAAGACGAGTAAGACGACCAAGGTTCTTCTTTGCAACCGTCTTATCCACCGTCGCACCTCGGCGGATTCTTTCACGATTGTAATGGGCGACAGAGATCCACCAGTCAGCCTTGCTCTTCACGTAACGAAGGATGATGTTCTCAATAGGAGCAGGAAGACCGGGAACCTTCCAGGGGATGTTACTCTTCCAGCATCTCCATGCCTCCGACAGATGCTGAAGAACCGTGTTGACCTTGTTCTGCTTGATACCCTCGGGCATCATGTCCATGAGATCAGCCATGACAGACGCACGCAATTCGAGATCGAAATGAGATTCCACACGCTGCTTGGTGACGGTCTTTGCAACGCCCTTGCTATGACGGCCCTCAAACTGGCGAGAAAGCAAGTTCCCAAGCCATCTCTCAAGCAGGGGGATGATGCCACGCATGAAGAACAGCCACACACGCCAGGCCGGCGCCCAGAAACCGCAACCAGGGCCCTTTCCGACCGGGCCAGAGTTGAACCGGTAGTAGATCAGATGCTTCAGATCTTTACAGGAGCGGATCTGATGCATCAGCTTGTACTTGTAACGGTACATACCGGTCAGCTGGCCAACGTGGTTGAAAGCATAGAGGATACCATCGGCCAGTTGGAAAGCATCAATGTTGCCTAAGCGATATTGCACCTGGGCGTCGACGATCAGCTTGGTCAGGCGCAGGATTTCTCTCATTAAGTGGAAAGCATTTCCGAAACGAGACTTCTTTCGCTCCTTAGTGGTCAACGTCTTCACCGGCTTCAAGTTGAAGTTGTAATCGAGATGCAGGTACGTCAGGTTCTTGCGGTGGATCAACAGGTTCAACATGTTGAAACCTTGGCGGCAGACCTGCAAACCGGCCTCAACCCAGTCGATGGTGGTCTGCTGGAAGAACTTGGTGGATTTGAGGGTCTTAAGCAGGTTCTGCTTGCTCTGAGCCTTGGGCTTCTTCTTGTGCAGCTCGTTGAGCACAAAGGTCTTGAGAAGCTTCTGGTACGACACGCGAACTTTCACGGGTTGTCCCTGTGGACAGTGCTCCAGGTACCACTGCTTGACCAGCGGCACATCCTGTGCGCGCACCATCTTGCCCGATCTCTTGTTGAAAGGGTGAGGAGCCCACCAAAGCGCGATAGCCGAAGCGGTCTCGGGGGTGTAAAGCTCCTCGTCCGACATGAACGGTTCTACGTCCGCCGGAAGCTCGAACTCATCGTCCTCGTTATTTCCGGGTCCGAAAATCTCATCCTCATGGCTGACTGTGATGTTCTTCGGAGCGACGGAACGGGAGGAAATGGGGTTGATGACAGGGTCGAAGTAGAAGGCAGGAAGGTTGGGGTCGTCGGTCCGAGCGTAAACCACTTGAGGGTGCGAGTACCAGGGAATCTTAACACTTCGGGGGAGGGTATTATACAGGAAGGGGTATGCGACACGGTACTCGGTTCGGATAGGGGCTCGGAAAATGATGCGATCGATCGCGTTGAACTCGCTAAAGTCCTCATCGTTCGGGTCAATGTCCTTATACAAGGGCTCGAAACGCGGGCCTCCGGGGATGGCGACATTGAGGGCCTTGGCGGTGAAGAAACTGCTCAGATCGAACATGTGGAAATAGTTCTGGTCGACCACATCACTGAGTAGCTGGTGACTTAACCGGTGCAAAGTCGCCATCTGCGGAAGAGATAAGTTCCAACTCTTGTAGCTGGGCCCGTTGACATGGGGGGTATCCAAGAGGGGTCGGTGGTCGTAGAGCCATTCATAGACGGGGCCGTCCTCCGACTCGTCCAACTCCATCTGAATCGGCTCCAGCGGCTCGACGTCTTCGATGTTCTCGGACCACGAGAGCGGAGGCTCCTCGTCATCGAAAGGGGGGAACCGCATCCGCTTGAAATGTCGTCGATCGCTCTTCTCTCTTCGCATGCACACCCACATGGTGGCCCACTGGGCATGGAAGACGGGCTCGATAACCCGGGGAGTCTCATTGACCAGGGTCAAGCAGCCGTTCACGTGGTACAATACCTTCACATCCCGGGCCGATTCCCAGGGCATGGGCATGTTCTCCAACAGCTTCAGGACGGCATGAGGCATGAACTTCAGCGCGCCCAGATAGCTGCGCTTCTCGTTGCTGAATTTCTTCTGCGACACGTCGCCGATGTCGCGGACGATCTTGCGCAGATGCTCCGGCGGCATATCCGCCTTCTGAGTTTCCACATAGCCACCCTTTCTCTTCTCACCAAATCGGTTTCGTTGCGATCGAAGCCATTCGGTCTTCTTCTGAGCGAACTTTGCGACGGTTGGGTCCGCGGGAGGTTGATACCCTGGCGGCGGCGGCGCCATGGGCATCGAGGGAGGTGCCGCTGCACCCCAGCCCGGAGGCGGAGGAGGAGGCAACGACGCCATGGTTATTCTGAGAGGATTGGAGATGCCTCTCTCGATCACACGGGGGGGGGGGGTGGGTCGACGGCTCAATCTACCAAGTCGCGTTCGAGATTCACGTCACGAAAAAGCTCATCAAGCGCGGTTAGGTCATCAAAACGACAGGGTAAAACAAGGAAAAGAAACAAAAGAGTTGATGGGTGGGAGGTTCAAGATAGTATCACCCAAGAAGTCGAACGTAAAGGATCCACTTCTGGCCGATCCCCTTCTCACGACAAGAATGATGGACGATACGATACTTCTGGCACGCTCTCTCTCTCCCTAGGATTGATGTCTTTGCAAAAGGAAAAGAGGTGGCGGCTCTGTCCCGGACCGGACCTGTCCCGATTGGGGATAGCGCGGACTCGCCAAATTACCAAATCGGCACTAGCGGCACACGGAGCGAAACCCACACAAATCCCAGAGACTCTGCCAGAATTCTCCCCTACGAGCTTTTTGACGACAACCGACGACGCCCGCCGCCCATTTCTTGACCACCGACGCAGAGGTTCAAGACCGTCAAAATGCCGAACAACAGAGTCCAATACGTGAGTTAATTCAGGACCGGCGACTTTATCTTCGAAACAGAAATACTGACGGGATCTTTTTTTCGCACGTTACAGCGCAGACGGAACCCGTACGTGACTTTTCCCACACAACCTTCCCTGGCATGAAATGCGAAAGTCCCCTGTCACTTCGACTGTCGAAAGCCTCTTCCGAATTGCGACAGGAAAGGAATTTTTGGTTTCGAACGGACTTGTACATGAACAGGATATTGATTTTTCGACTACAGGTACAACACGCGGTCCAACAAGGTCCGTGTCGTTAAGACCCCCGGCGGCGAGCTCCGGTACCTTCACATCAAGAAGCAAGGCACCGCCCCCAAGTGCGGTGACTGCGGCATCAAGCTCCCCGGTGTGAGTACTCCCGAGTGAAATTTCGGTTTTTTTCCCCGTGGTTGTGTGGATTGGCCAGCAGGTGGCGGGGGAGGCGGGGGTGGAAGGGATTCAACGAATTTCAGGCCACCCCAGTGCTGGACCAACTCTGGAGGGACAAGGCGATGGTACAGGAAGGCTGACGGGATCCTTTTCTCCCCTACACTAGATCCCCGCGCTCCGCCCCCGCGAGTACTCCCAGATCTCCCGGCCCAAGAAGAACGTCAGCCGTGCCTACGGTGGTTCTCGCTGCGCCGGTTGCGTCAAGGACCGCATCGTCCGCGCCTTCCTGATCGAGGAGCAGAAGATCGTCAAGAAGGTCCTCAAGGAGTCTCAGGAGAAGTCCTCCAAGCGCTAAATGGACTCGTTCATGTTCGGTGTTCGTGGTTAGTGGGAGCGAATGATATGGAAATACGAAAAAAATCGGCAGGGTACGGTTCCTCTTAGACCAGTGAACCACGGCCGCACGACCCAGTCGTGGCTCGAAATGAATTATCCATTCATGAATTCTGGCGTTTCAGATCGAAAAGAAATTCGATTATGAGTTTTTTCTGTACTGCCGCTCTGCCGTTATGTAGTGAATCCTTCCCGTACAGGCAATTCGGACGTAACAGGGTGATTGAAGATCGGGCTGGTTGAGTTGGACCAACGTCTGCTTTCCAACCTACCAAAGTATGTACAGATGGAGGAAAGAATGAGACAACCAATACCTATCTCAACTGCTATCTCCAGCCCAGTAGGCAAAGCTCTATAAAAACCACCGACAACTTGAACCCAAAAACCCCTCCAGATATATATACATCCACCAACCCCCACGCACGTTTCATAAAAGCCACACAAACTCAAACCATCCTCAGACACATACCTCAAGTATATAGCTAGATATGCAAGTAGAGACTTAAGTACTTGAATGTCACCAAGGTTGGCAATCCGCCCAAAGAAAGGCCAGCACAAAACGCACGGCCCAGCCCTCATCCTGCCAGGGAAGGCAACGAATCCACCGCAGATTATTCTTCGTTTCGATTTCTTGGCGTGAAACCACTGCACATAACTGCTGTGCGAAGGGCTTGCCTTTTTGTATGTTGGGCTTATTGGTTGAGTACATAGTTAGTAGTAGGAGTAATTGCTTCTTTTCTTCTGCCCTCTTCCCTGTCTATGCTGGGTTGTAGTCGTATCCTTGGAATATCCTACGGCCCTTCCGGTGTGTGGGTAGAGTCGGCCGGTTGATTGAGTCAACTCAACTCACCAAGGGAATGAAAATCAAGAAAGAAAAAAAAATAAGTATAATAATGATAAAAACAAAACAAGATGAAACAAACTCAACAAGCCAAGGCGGAAAGAAGTAACGCACAGAGCCCCCTATTACTCCTGGTAATTAGTTGATGCACTCCGTACTCAAGATATATATATAAAATCAAGAAGTTAACCACCTAAGTTAGTTACCCACCCACCTAGATACCTTATTATTACCTAGTGAGAACAGCTGTACGTTCATCCTTTGAGGTAGTGATAACCATTTACTCATATATCTTTCTACTAGAGCTGTCTACACAGCATTATCCCGAACCACGCATATAAGTACTGGTGGGGGAGGTGGGGGGAATGCGAGGGTCGATCGGGTTGGAACTGGGGTGGGGAGAGGAGGATGGACTCATAGAGCAAGGGCTAGTACTAGATCACGTAGACTGGTTGATGTAGGTACTAATGCCAATACTTAGTAGGTAGGAGTCAGATGCGGCCTGGTTGTATCTGTTATTCATTTACTTTTATTTTTTATATTTTTTTTCACATAACCTTGGTTTATTTGTGGGAAATTTGCGCTCTACACATGAGACGCTCTTTCCATATAGTTCTAATGACTCTATGACTAAAAATTTACCCTAAATATCTCATAGAAACACGTACCTCTACCTAGACCAGAAAGTCACAGTTAAGTCGTCAGGAAGATAAACATATAGCCTCACCTCACCATGCATACATACACACATGAAAAACGCACTCCCCCCCCAAAAACCCACGAACACATCACAACATACGCAAGAACCCACCACAGCACCAAACACGGGGATGACATACATACATACCCAAAACCCACCGCCCACCGGTCCCATCCATCCATCCATCTATCCATCCGCCAAGCATCTAGGCGAAACATACGTAGGCCCGACATGACCTGGAAAGCAATGCAGCAGCGTGTGCGACCTGCATCTTGCCTTTAGCGAACGCCTACATGGTGTACAGCTACATATGTACGTAGATGGGGTAGGCGTTACTCGCCACTGGAGGGGAAGGTTGTTTTTTTTTTTTTTTTTGCCCTCCCATCCCCGACTAGAACTAGACCGCTTGTCATACCTGGGCCGACAATGGGGAGGGAATCGTTCTTACCCGCGATGTGAGGAGACTTATTCGGCATTGGGAGGGTGGGACAGCAGGTGGGCGCCGTTGACTGGGAGGGAGGATGTACAGGGGGGAGGATTGGTGAGGGAGGGAGATAGGAAGGGAGGAAAGAGGCGCTGTCTGTGCTCTGCATATGTAGGTATCGTGTCGTGTTCGAGGTACAGCTAGCCTTTCGGCCGGCCGGCTAATCCTCGCAGCCGAAGGGTGAAATATTATCATTATAATGATAAGTATCAATCTTAATTGAAATTATGTTGTTATTTTTGCGTACCTACATGGATGGTACGTACATGTCTTTCCGGCTGGTGCCCGAGCCTGGGTGATCAGATAGGAAAGACCGTGGGGCAGGGTACATACATCTGTTGAACTCGACAGGTACCACTGCTCTGTTCTGTGGGTGAGGGGAAGGGGAAAGGCCAAGTGGTCAGTCAGTTACCAGCTGTCAGCAGGTTGACACAGCGGCGATCCAGGCTGATCCATGTTCCGACGTGTGTGCTCTGTGCAGGTGCATGGCGTGAAGCGGAGAGTCTGACAGATGGGATCGTCGGCGCTGGCTTATAGACAAGTCGGTGGGTAGTGGATAGTGAATAGTGGATACCAAGGGCTGAATCAAAAGGGGGAGCTGGTTGCCGTGGTTGGCGATTGGGTTGGGTTGGTTCGGTCAGGATTGAAGTCAGCCTTCTTTCCCATCTGGTTTCCTTGCCACGGACAATTGACCACCGTATAATTGGTTGATACTCGATACCTATAAAGCTATAGCATTGGTTTTGGCCAAAAAGCATGAAACAAGGCGTTTACCAGGCGTCCGGATACTCTTATCTTCGGCCGTCCCGATCCATGTAACCTGAGGTTTCTCCGGTGCTATTACGCGCCTTGACTAATGACAGTGGTTCTTATGATGAGCTCATTTTTTCAACTTGCCGGCTATTGATCTTCTCTTTGCTTCCGGTCAAAGCGCGGTGGAGAACCCCTCAATGGTGACCGAACCCCCGGGAAGGAAAAGCCAACGTGATACCAGGGTCAGCCTCAGCCGCTGCTGTGACAATATTCAGCGAGCCATTTGGCATCTGACATACGGACGCGCCTGGGAATACCCATGAAACCCAAGAAAAAAGTACAGAAACGTCTGAGGAGAGGCCGGCCGAAGGAAGGTTAGGGACTTTGGGCTGCACGGGGTAGGCGCGTCCCTGGTCTGAATCATGTCGGTCTGAGAGAAGGGACTGACGGATACTATCCGAAGCATGGTGCCCGAGTAAGTAGGTCAGTCCTTGAGGGGGGGCAGTTCACGACGAGCCATCAAAAAGAAGGCAACCCATGCGATGGAAGGCAGCTCGCTAGACTGACGCTGCTCTAGCCCAGAAGAAAATGCCGATGGATAAGATGTGCAGCTGTCATGGGATCCAGGGACGGGCCGAGTAGGCCAATCAGTATATGAGAAAACGAGTGAACAAGCGAAAAAAAATTGACTGGTCGTAAAAAGAAAGCTCGAGACGCTCGTGGCTGCAAAGATGCGATAGTCCCAAACTTAGCAGCTTTGTTCATCCTGGTCATTGCCATTGATGTTTTTCTTTCTCCTCTTTCTTTTTTCCCGTCACCTCCCCAATGGCTATTGTTTGACTTCTTTTGCCTGGGTCACTAATTCGATCATGACGACCCCGCCCTTGAACTTGTTCCCAAACTCACCCCACAGACCCCTTAACTTGTGCGCGATGTCTCAAACGAGAGAGAAGGTCTAGAAACTGGAGCCGCGACCTTCGCTTCATGCGCCTAATGTCATCCTCAACCGGTGGTCAGAAACCCAGCATTTGATATCGTGATCCTCCTGCAGTGCTCACGACAGCCCGAGCTAGCAGCGACGTGCATCAGCAGCGTTGTCTCAGATGCAAGAGTTTAGCGACTCGATGCAGAAGGATTTTGAGACATTCGGCACGGCCCGTTTGGTGGTTGCAAAAATAAATTAATAGCCTCGAACTCAAATACGAAAGTCGTACTTTTGACTTTTGGGCGTCGCACTCGGCTGATGGAGAGGCAGCAGAGTCTATTTGCCTTAAGCTCGATGATACCCAACAAAGGGAGGAAGAGTATCTGGAGTCTGGAGACGACGTCGATCATCAAAGTCGGAAGTCCGGGGTTTGGGTAGGTTTTAGAATGAGGAGAAGCGAAGACTGGGTTGGCAAGATATCAATCCCAACTAGTGCTGGATGACTCCCTTATAATTTACACCGCGTTATCTTTGCCCAGGTCTGACGTCCTCTCTCACCGGTCAGTCAATAAGAACGACGGACGTCGTACATACGTGATATAAATGAGACCGGGAAAACCCAATGCGACCCGATGGGCATGCTTGAGATCGCACGAGGGACTGGAGAACGAGCCTTCCAGTACCTTGCGTACACCGAGAATAAATATAGTACTTTAGGACTGACCTCGTTACTTCTCGGGCCCATTCATTCTTTGCTTTTTTTTTCTCTCATCTTTCCTCTTCTCCCCCCTCCTCTTATGCCCTATTTTTCTTTTTTTTTCTTTAGTCACTTTTGACGGACACACGGCATGCGTCCATTCGGAGAGAGGGCGCGTCGGGATAGGCCGTGTCAGGTCCGGTCCAGGTCGGACATGGAGACCAACTCGCGCTGCTCTTTCTGTTTTGGCCTTCCCCCCCTTTAACCCACTGAACCGTCCTAGTGTAATGTCGTATTCCTGCAGCACGTTAACCCGCTGACTACAGGTAATGGAGTTGAGCAACGACGATGAGTCGCGGACTCAGCCGGTCGATATCCCTAGAGAGAGAAGGTGTATCCCGTCATTGCGACAGCGACAGGCTTGGCTGCATGGGGTGTCAAGATTTCATTGCTGGAGCCCACTTTTTTCTATTCTTTTTTTCAAGTCACCTGCCGCCGTCAATTGGTGTATGATCTCTTAGTTTGAGATGATTAAAAGAAAAGAAAAAAGTGACTAGAGATCAGAGACTAGATATTGGTGAACGAAAGAGAATGGATAGAGAAGAGGTGGGGTGCGATAAGTTGGGGAGGGGGGAGGATCGTCGGATCTTGGTTGGTGGAGGAGATTGGGAGACAATGGCCGACAAGACCAGACGGATAGCAAACCAGAGGATTCTTGATTATTTTATTTTATTTTACTTTTTTTTTTAAATATATCTGTGAATCTTCAAGGGAACGTCGTTTCTTTATTTTTGTTCATTCTTTTTCTTTTCTGTTGAGGATCTTCGATGAATGACAGACGGTATGACGATGGGGTGAGAATCTTCAACCGCCACCTCTCCCTCCAGTAGGCCGTCCTACCTTCGATGAGATCAGGATAGCAGATAGCAGGTAAAAGCCTCAGATGTGCCCCACCGACAGGGAACAAGTAGAGTTTTACACGAGAACTAAGGCCGGCTAGTTTTCTCGCCGAATGAAAAGTCTCAGGCTCCAGGGCGAATGACAGGAAATCACGTCGATCAACCCTGATCCCCGGCAGATAGATAGATAGATAGATGAATGGCGTGACCACTTGATCTGCTTTCCTATTTTCAGATTTTTTTTTCTCATTTTCATTTCTTTTTTTTTTTTTTTAACCATATAGGTTGGTGAGTCTGACAGCATGGGTTTATCCTTCTCCCCGTGAGGCTTGTGTTGTGCTTGCCTTGCGCATTAGGGTGTTAATATCATGGGGATTATAGATAGGTCATAGTAGGTATAAAATCACGGGAAATGAAACAAATACATGCAAGAATTGTTAGATATAATATCAGAAAAGCACAGGTATTAATATAAACATGACGTAACTGAAATAGAAATAGAAATCAAGATCCATGCGAACCGCCTTCCACACATAGACAGGTAGATCGGTAGAAGATCTCAGAGATGAAACAGATGGCACAGACCCCGTGACCAACTGAGTCGGTTGATACCTCCCCTCCTCCCATTGCCTGCATGAAGCAATCATTGAACTAGACAACTACCCAGTACCCAGTAAGACAAGACGTTGAATCATACAGCAAGGTAGACAGGTAGAAGCATCACAAACCCACGAGACCTAACCATCGGCCCCGAACAAAGCGACAGCCCGTAATTGGCCGAATAAAAACCAACATGCAAAACCAAAGACGTGGACACAGGCAAAGAAGACAGACAGACAGGCGCCTTGTTTGTGCGTCTCGGTTGCCTTATGGATCCATTATTATCACCTACAATACTTGCCCCTACCTAGTTCAATAAGTTAGTTAGTTGTTAGGGAGTGATTCGTCAAGCTTTGTGGACCGAATCAGCTTGGTCCACGATTTTATGGTGTACACTAACTAACCGACGGGAAGGATGGAAGTATACTACCTAAAGAAGGACCATGTCATTGTTGGGGGAAGGATTGTTTGGCCATAAAGATAATTCATTGAGGGTAAATTCTATAGGTTAGGTTTCTAGTAACCTCTAATACTCGGCAATATCAAAAAAGTCGGTAAAAAAGGGTAAAAAAAGAACGATGCCCAATGTTCACCCCAACGCCGCACCATTTCGTACTCTTACTATGACAATTAAATAGTCAGGGTAATGATTAAAACCTGAATGTTCCAAACAGGATAGGAGGAAAAGTAGAAGAAAGAAAAA
>NW_020194102.1:0-55452 GCF_002847045.1 Aspergillus candidus | reverse complement strand
TTTTTCACTCACCCCGATTGCGAATGAATTTGACGGAATTCATTTTGATATTTGGCGACGGGAACACCGGTGCAGTCAAAGATGATGAAGCGAGAGCTGGTGGTACCGGTATCGATCGCACCGATGAAGCGTTCCTTGAGATCGCCACGGGCCCGCTCGTTCTGCAGCAAGGAACGGTTGCCGTCGTTGGATTGATAGGCGTGAATATCGATATTAGGTTCATAGTCGTCTTCGACGACGGAATCCGACATGTCGGTCATATCGAAGGGATTCCTCATGGTGATGGAGTGGAGAGGATTTTTTTTTTCGTGCTTTTTTTTTTTCGAATTTATTTTTCACCCCTCCGTAAGAACGAACCAACGGGAAAAAATAGATGAGAGGGAATGGGAATTATACAAAAAATAAAACAGGAAAGAAAAAAAAAGGGAAAAAATAAACCAGGAAAAAAGGAAGTGGAGGGTATGGCGAAAAGGGTATATAGGTAAATGATTTGACGGGCGATGGGAGAGGGGAAGTCAAGATAAGAGAGGGGAGGAGAGGAGAGGAAAGAGAGGGGCAAATGACCGGAGTCGGCAATCTCTCGTAATCGGGTCCTTTGGGGGGGGTAGAGGAGGGAGGAGGGAAGGGAGAAGGGGAAAAACTCGAGGGAGGCGAAGAGTAAAAGAAGAGAGGAAGAAGGACAAGAATTAATTACGTTGCAATTGCCGTTCCAAGCCAAGAGGGGCGCGAACAAGGTGGAAATGGGGACGGATGACGCGGGGCGGGGAAGAGGAAGGGAAACCGGCACTACAGTCGGGGCGAATGATACAATCAACTATGGACACGATAGAGACCAGAGAAGTCAGGGAGAAGAGAGAGAAGGAGAGAAGAAGTGAAGAGGATGACGTGAAGGGTTCGAATGGAAGAAGAATCGATTGTCGGAGAGAGAAAGGAAGAGAAAGCTGGTTGGCGGAATTCGGGACAGGACCAGGTTGGAAAGTATGAGGTCACGCTGGAGTACGGTTGGTTGACTTGGTTAGGGTGGCGATCTATTCAATTCGACCAATACGGGAGATGGAGAAGAGAAGGGAGAGAGAAGAAAGAGAAGAAAGGAAGAGAGAGAGAGCGAGAAAGAACAGAAGATAAAGAAGAAAAGGAAGAAAGAAGAAAGAAGAAAGAAGAAAGACTTTATGTTCACCTCACTTTTGTTAAGGACTCCCATAGAAAAGTGAGAGGAATGTGAGTCTACTATTGTCTCTGCTTCTTCTGGAGAAGTGGGGGCGGTGGGGGAACAAGAGGTTTTTTTTTTTTTTTTTCTGATCAGACGACCAGGTTGGTCGTCAGCTTGTCTGTACTTCCTCCTTCCTCCTTCCCAGAGCTGTCTTGGTTGTCTTCTTGTTTCTGGTTCTTGGGACTACTAGTAGTCTAGTTCCCCCTTGCCGTCCTTCTTCAATCCCTACTAGTCAACCACTTGGCCCTTTTTTCCACCATCCAGAAGCATTTTCCTATTCTTTATCCAAGGAACCTCTGGCATTTCCTTCTGTTCTCTTGCTCCTTCTAGTCTGGTCGGTAGAGATCCGGCCCTAAGAATAGACCTGCACATGACCCTCAACTCCCTTCCCACTCCACTTCCTATGCTAACTCGTCTCAACTCCTATCTACTACTACCTCCTAGCTAGTATTACTATTATTTACTACTGCCTACTTACTAGGGATCTGGATGAAATTTGGGATCCTCACCTGACCAATTCCCATTCCCCTCCAGATCACTTCATGGATGCAGGATCAATCACTCCCCACGTCTAGCTACTATCTCCAACAAGTCACAGAAGTCCATCCATATGCAGTCCCTGCCAAGTCTTTCCTTCTCTTCTCTTTTCTGTTCTTTCTTCTTTTCCTTTTTTTTTTTTTTTTCGTCGATCGCCCACCTGACACTGTCCAATTTTTTCTCTCCCCCTCCCCACTATTCCCCTTTCAACCGCCCGGATCCAGTCTCTCACCTTCTAGACCCGGTCCAGTCCCTCTTCCACCTTCCACTTTTCTTCTCTCCCTTTCTTTTCTCAAGGTCATTTGGACAGTGGTGGCCCCCTGTTCATCAATCCTGTCGACCCCTCCCCAGTTTTAACCGCTCCCGGTTAGTCTGGATTATCATCATTCAGTTGAAGAAAATTAAAATTACAATTCTCAGTAAAGTCAAACAAACAAAATGAAGAATCGGCCCGGTCACTACCTAGCCGCTCGGTTCGGCCTGAGGGCACCTGTTGGTTTTGACCGTCTGGTCCGGCCCGATGTCTTGAGTCCGTAGTCCGTACAGTCATCTCTTACCTAATCCACATGACGTTATTCCCACCTCTTCCTGGTTTTCCTGGGAAACATGGATACAGTGGATAATGATGATGATGAGTACAATGATGTATGATGTATGACTCCAAAGCCCCTCCGATCGCCCTTCATTGTCAGGATCAACAACCCTGCTCCCGATCTTCCGTCTGGGGTCGACTTGGTACATGCTTTTTTTGGATTTCGGCCCAATGCTTGTCATAAAACCGGTTTCCCTCTGGGTTGGTGCCACTGCATTCGATTATCGTTCTTGGGTCTTCTATTCAGTCCCATGACTTGTCCTGAGCTTGGTCGTGGTCTTGGTCTTGCCAGGAACGGTGGGAGATCGACAGGTCACTGTATAGTTTCTAGTCCATGTTCTATATTATGTATTGTCACGGGTTCGGTCGATGGCCGTCCAGACTCGTTCGACTTTCCTTCTTGGGATATATGTATCCGTGTGCTATTTTATTTTTATTTTACCTTTCCTGTCTTCCTATAGATAAGCATGCTCAGCCACACTATATACATTTAGGGTTATATATATCAAACCTACACATTGTCCCATCCATCCATCCATCTGATAACCATAAGCTTAGACCACCGGATCAGATGACACGATCGCTCTCCTGATTCGCTGAGTAGTTGTAGTTTATTGCAACGACATTGGCCGCTGGTGATACAGCTTAGTTGAGTGGTTAGTACGATTTCTACTGATAGGATCTACTTATACACACCAGTATACTACCACTACAGACGCTGCATATACTCTATGATACTATATCATTCATTCAATACTGATCCATAAATCTAACAATGGATTTCTTAATATATACCAATATACGAACTAGTCTCATCAGTCTCTCGATTGTGACCACAGGTATACTTCCAACGAATTAATTGTTCGAGGTGATACCGACCTGTGCCTGGTTGCCGGGCGTACATGTCCTCCACTCCTCATCCATACCGGGTCTTTCTGGAGTCCCTCGTCCTTTCCTCTTGAACTGTCTCAATACATATCCAGCGTAGATCTACTCCTTCTGTAAACTGTCATATACGGAGACCAGACACTCAGGCAGATACAAAACAATCAGCATAATCTCGCTATATAAGTATCTAGACATGTCCACCAGCTGGTCCCTCCCCTTCGCCTTCATGCTCCCCACCCTCCACGCCGCCATCCTCCTCTCCACCACAAAACGGACCTCTCCCCGACGCCTCACCTACCTCCCAACCCTAGCTGGCGCAATCTACTGGCGCGTCTACCAACTCCCCCAAACCACCATTCACCCCTTCGCCAAATGCGCCACCGCCGTGCTCCTCCTCGTCAACGGCCTCCACTCCATCAACCTCCTCTTCCTCATCGACTCCGTCCCCGCGTCCCCCCACTTCCTCCCAGCAGTCAACCTCCTCCTCAACCTGCGCGGCATCGGTACCCCCTGGCAAGCACGTCACCTCCCCCACTGGCCCGCCGTCTTCGCCCACCGTCCCCCGTCCCGCCCCGCCTTCCTCGCCCGCCAATCCGCCATCTTCGTCTGGCAGTACCTCGCCGTCGACCTCATCCTAACCCAATCCGGTCGTGGCGTCGATCCCACTGCTCCCTACGATCTCAAGTGGCTGTTCTTGGACCCGTCGTCGACTCGCTGGGTCCCCCGCTTACTCTCCGCCCTTTGGACCCCGCTTATTCTCCTTCGTCTGGTCATTGATGGGCCCTACCGTTTCTTTTCCGTGGTCTTCGTGGCTGCGCGTGTTGTGCCCCCGGAGCAGTTTCCGCCGCTGTATGGTAGTATTTGGGATGCGTGGTGTTTGAGGAATGTTTGGGGGTGAGTTGTTCATATACCATCCATAGCCTTATATATCCTCCCCACCACTTTCGTGAAAAGAAGCAAAACATAAAGGAAGAAATAGAAAATACTGGCACCAACTCTTCCAACTTCCCCTCCGCATCCCTATCACAACCCTCGTCACTAGTTCCCGCCTAATCGCCATAACCCTCATCTTCCTCCTCTCCGGCCTCATCCACCACTTCGCCTCGCCCGCTATCGACACCCCATCAACCTGCTCCTCAGCCGCAGTCTCCTACTTCCTCGGCTTCGCCATCGCCGTCATCCTCGAGAATGTCTTCCCCCGTATCCTCTCTCGTCTCTCTCTCCCACGTATTATCACCTCAATAATCCCCCCAAAGCAAGCCATCCACGCCATCGGCTTCCTCTGGGTCGGAGCCTGGCTCGCTGCCTTGTCTCCGCTGTATATCGCTGACGTGGCGACCTTCTTCGCGACTCATCGGATGGGGTTACCGGGTGATGTGGTGGGGTTGTTGGGGGGGCCGTCTTGGTTGGTGGTTGCTTTGTTAGGGGGGTGGGGGGTTGGGTTGGTGGTTGTTTTTGGGGTTGAGGTTTGATATTTTCTTCTTTTTCTTTTTCTTTTGTCTGACTTCTTGATTTTTTCTTGTTCTATGGGGGTTGTAGGCTTTGTAGGCTTGAGTAGAGTGGTGAGTTGGTTCTGCTTGGGTGCTAGATTGTAGTATGATGTCTTTATCCGTAGCTAGCTAGGTAGCTACCAATCAGATGGATCTTGAAGAATCAGTGGTCAATCATGGATACGTAGTCAATCGGCGAAGGACTATTGACTTCCTACTTACTGCGATAGCTCCTGTCCTAATTTATATCGACAACCAGAATCACTTACTCTAGTGATCTTTTCGTGTGTTCTTACCTACCTACTGATCTATGCTTTCTAGCATGTAGATCGGTCTTTTACCATACCTGAGGACTGCATAGGTAGTAGTATCACAAGTATGGAGGCATGAGCTACTTCGTGGAAAATGCGGCCCAGTGTTTTTGACCTACCACCTAGTTGGAGTATCTCCCTACTATTGAGATTGAAACTGAGTATATTGTATTGGTCTTCGTGATGAGCCTGGATGGAACTCTGGGAATGTGAAGTCTACAATAATAAGCCTGGTAGTATAAGTAGTAGTGTGGAGTCTACAGAGATCGCATATGGAAACCAAGGTGTAGATACTACTAGGTACAACTCAACAAATGAAACACAGCGACTGCCGTCTGGATTCGCATATTCGAAACTGTAATCTACAAAATCATCTTCCTCTCCTTTTGCCGCGCCCTCCCGAATATACAGATATATCCTAGCTACCCATTATTGTAAATTACTCCACATCCTCAATGGCGGCCTGGCGGGCAGCCTCGGCCTCCTCCTTCTCCTTCTTCTTCAGGAAGAGCAGCGCGTTGACCTTGTCCGTGATGGAGTGCCCCTCCGACAGGCGGTTGTTGATCTGCTCGCGGCCGATGAGCGTCGCCACGATGCTGGCGCCGACGATGAAGGTCAGCACGAAGCGGTACATGCCGTACCAGTGCGGGGCGCGGCCGAACTGCGCCGCACGGGCGTCGTTGTAGTACAGGAAGGTGAACGCGAGGAACTGGCTGATCAGAGCGTACTCCACGGGGAACAGCAGAGTCGGCCAGGCCACCGCCGGGGCGATCACGCCCGCAGCGTACCGCTTGTAGCCGTACTTGCCACCGTAGCCGGCCCACTCCAGACCCCAGTGGATAGCACCGAGGAAGGAGAGGATCTAATGGGTAGTATTAGTATTGATATCACTGCGATTGTCATGGAGGGTACGCACCACAGCACCGTAGCCGACCTGGATCGGCTCCAGCATGTGCAGCATCAGCTCGGCGCTCTGGCCCGAGAGGAGGAGTCCCTCGCCTCCCATGGCGGCGGCGCGGTTGACCTCATAGGACAGGTAGACGGTCTGCATCGAGGTGGCCAGGTAGGGGATCACACCAGCCATGCCGAGGTAGAGAGCCTCCTTGGGGACCTCCGCCAGGCTGAAGGTGTCCTTGATGACTTTCTATCCAATCGTTAGTCTTGTCACGGGAACACCGACCCTCACAACCCTCTTTCATCAGATGACGTACCGCCTCGGTCTTCATACCAGCCATCACATCCTCATCACTCTCGGCGACCGGTTCCTCCTACACACAATTAGCCCGATCGATCTCGACCAAAAGCGATTTCCATCTTGAGCCTCACCTTGCTAGTCGAGGCATAGCGGACCAGAGCCGTGGTGACGGGCTTGCGAGCAGCCAGGGACAAGCTGGGCGAGGGACGGACGGAGCGAGCAGCCGACGTCAACGGGGCCTTGAACACGTTGCCGACCAGAGTCGAGCGGGCGACCGAGGCATTGGTGTGGGAGAGAGCCCGCAGGGAGGAGCGAGCAGCGGTGGTACGGTACAACATGGTTGATTGATGTATGTGCGTATAGCTAATTTTTTTTCAACATCCCCCGACATCCGGATTAGCAAACGGGCACATGGAAAGCTCGGATACGAGGTCAATGGAGGGGAGAACAAACCCAATTGAACTGGGAAGAGTGGAGAGTAGGCGCAAAGGGCACGACGAGGGTATACACCCAGGAATTGGCTCGAGTTGGACTCGTGGGAGTGGAGATTGATGGGGTAGGGGAAAGGAGGCTTTCAAGTTTCGAACCGACGATGATATTATTATGATGGAGATGACTGGTTGACTTGTCGGGCGGACCGCAGCGGCCACTTGGGATGGATGGCCTCAGGCTGCCCACGAGCTCGGATCGGAGACGAAAGCGGAAGCATCAGGGAGCTAGTGTTAGTCAGCTGCATTAGTCCTGTATTGGTTAGTGATAGGTCGGAACTAGGTCTAGTGTACAATCACGTGTAAAGCCCACGAGGCTGATAGCTGACTCAGCGACAAGGGCTGCAGCCCTAGCTGGACTGCGCTGGACTGCAGGTACCTTGGCTTTCTAGGGGACTCCCGTACACGGTGGAAGTACCATACTGTTTTGCTGTAATAACCCAGTCCGACCGACGTCACTCCGACCTTTCTCTTGCTCTTTTCTTCTCCACCGCGTCACTCTTCCCCCCCCTTTTGTTGGTCTTCCCCAGAGTTTGGGATACAACGGACGACTCACGACAACAATACGCCCTTCTTTACGCTTGACTAATTTGAGGTATTGACTTTTCCCTGTTGGTAATTATTCTTCTGTTGTATACTTTATACTCAGTATTGACATCCGTACTCCAGAGGTCCGCTTTCGTTACGATTGGTCGACCGGCCTCCTCTCATACCTGGAAACCCAGCCCAACGCAGTTTCCGACCAACTCTTCCCCTCCTCATCGCCATCACCGCCATTTTCCCACTCTCCGATCAAACTTCGATCCTTCGGGGACAAAGCTTTACCTTCGCATCGACTTCCCCCCCTTTTCTTTTTTCCTTTCCCGCCCCGTTTATTTCTGACCGAAATCACCGTCGCGATCCGTCTACCTCCCAGATCGACCGGCCCGCAATCGGTATCGCGTGCATGCTTGGTCGCCCCTGCATGGATCTGGTGTCTACCGTCGGCGAGTGGATCTAGACCTTGCGCATGTACGTCGTCCCCGGAGCATTCGTCTTGTTTAATTCCATCGATGATCCTCGATTCTACCCCTCCCAATCTCGCGGACTGACCCGTGTGCCACTAGGCTGGCGTCTTTTGCGAGACCCTTGCTGTCGACCACCCCGCGCGTGAGCAAGACCCCGCCATCATGTTGGAAGGGCTGGTCGCCAACCTGCTGAACCGGACCCTCGGAATCTACGTCAAAAACTTCGATGCGACCCAGTTGAATGTCGGGATATGGTCCGGTGATGTCAAACTGCGGAACCTCGAGCTGCGGCGGGAGGCGCTCGATCAGTTGCGCCTCCCGCTCAACGTTGTCGAAGGTCATCTCGGCGAGCTCACCCTATCGATCCCCTGGTCCAACCTGAGGGGAAAACCGGTCAAGGTCGATATTGAAGATGTGTTCCTTCTCGCGGCCCCCAAGGAGGATGCCGATTACGATCCGGACGAGGAGGAGCGAAGAGCCCACGCGCTCAAGATGGAGAAGATTGAGAGCGCGGAGATTTTAAAAGAACGCAACTCCGAGGGGCTGAGCCAGGAGGAGCAGCGTCGGAACCAGAGTTTCACCCAGAGTCTAGTGACCGCCGTTGTCGATAACCTCCAGATCTCCATCAAGAACGTCCATTTCCGCTACGAAGACTCCCTCGCCTCACCGGGGCACCCGTTTGCCGCCGGTGTAACCTTGAAGGAACTCAGTGCCGTGAGCACCGACTCCGAGTGGAACCCTACCTTCATCCAGTCCACCTCGGCCACTACACATAAGCTGGCGATCCTGGGCGCCTTGTCGGTGTATTGGAACACCGATGCGGAGCTGTTGGGTACGGGTCGCGGGTCCGACGTGGGTGCTGTGGCCCAGGGCACGAGCCAGGCCGAATTGGTGGAGAGGTTGAGGGCGGGCATCGACGAGGACGAAAACCACCAGTTCATGCTGCGTCCCGTCAGTGGACGCGCCGGCTTGGAATTGGACAAGTCGGGAGAACACGACCGCCCCGCCATCAAGACACGGCTGCTCTTCGATGAACTCGGGTTCGTGCTGGACGACGAACAGTACCGGGACGCCCTGATGCTCGTCGACCTCTTCCACTACTTCATCCGCCACCAGGAATACAAAAAACTTCAACCCAAATCCAGCCCCAAGGAGGCCCCGCGCGCGTGGTTTAGGTTCGCCGGAGAGGCCGTCCTCAGCAAGATCCGCGACCGGAACCGTCGGTGGACGTGGGCTTACATCAAAGAGCGCAGGGACGATCGGATCGCCTACATCGACCTGTTCAAGAAGAAGAAGCGCGAAGAGTATTTATCCCCGGCCGAAGCGGATGAGTTTGACCGCCTGCAACGGAAGCTCAACTACGAAGATATACGGTTCTGGCGATCGCTGGCGCGGAACCAATTGCGCAAGGAAAACGTCGGCGTCAAGAAGCCCCAACGCGAGCAGACATGGGGCGAGTGGATCTGGGGTACCAAGCAGGAGGAGTCGGAGGACACTACGATAACCGACGAGCAACGACAGGAGTTATACAACGCGATTGACTGGGACGAAAAGAAAGCCATCGCAGAAAGCGTCGACGTGCCAAGAGAGTGGGTGAAGCTCCAGGTCAACTCCGGTCTCAAAGCCGGCAGCTTCACCCTGAAGCGGGATCCCCACGGCAAGGCCAACGAGGTCATGAAGCTTGTCTTCGATGATTTGCGGGCCAAGGCTATGCAGCGGCCCGACTCATTCTTCATCGACGTGGGTCTCGGAGGGCTGAGAGTGTACGATGGCACCACGGAAGGTAGTCTGTTCCCGCAGATTGTCAAAGTAAAGGACTCGCTCCCGGTACCGAAGAACCGCCTGTCACAGATCTCCGGCAACGAGGAGCTGGAGTCCGAAGTCGGAGACAACTACCTCGAGGACGAGGATAGCTTGTTCCATCTGCAGCTGGAGAAGAATCCCCTCGAAAGCGACGCCGACTCTGTGGTGAAAGTCAAGCTCAAGAGTATCGAAGTGATCTACAATCCCAAGTTCATCTTCGAGATCTTCCGCTTCTTTGAACCCCCGGAGACACATATGGAATCTATCGGGGCCTTGTTGGATACCGCCGGGGCTACTGTGGAGGGCATCCGGCAGCAGACTCGTGCGGGCCTGGAATTTGCGCTGCAGGAGCACAAGAAGGTGGACGCGCAATTTGATATCCATGCCCCGCTGATCATCGTGCCCGAGAGTATCACGCACGAAAGCTCTCTCTGTCTGATCCTCGACGCCGGTCATATCAGCGTCAGCAGCGAGTTGGTGGACCGGCAGACCATGAGAGACATTCAGTCCAAGCAGAAGCGGCAGTACGACGAAGGTGATTACAAGGAGCTCGAACACCTGCTGTACGACAGGTTCCTGCTCAAGCTGGACTCGACTCAGGTCCTTATTGGTCCTGGCATCGACGTCACGAAATCTCAGCTGGCGTCAGACAGCGCAGACCGCAACCTTCACATCATCGACCGCATCAACGTGGATTTCGTCCTGGAGATGTGCATCGTCCCCAAGGTGACGGAGCTTACCAGAACACGCATATCCGGCCACCTCCCGGAGTTACATGCATCCATGTCCGACATGAAGTACAAAGGCCTCATGAAACTAATTGGCATTGCATTCCCGGAGTACGAGGAGGGCCCTGACCAGCAAAACGCCCCGGCGGTCGCCCCCGAAGATGACACGGCCAATAGGCCTCGGTCGTCGTCATTTGTGCCGCTAGCCATCAGAGAACTTCCCGCGGTGGACGAAGACTCAGAAGACGAGGAGAGCTCGGACAGAGACCAGCCGAATCAGAGTGTTGACTCAACGAACCTCCACCGGCGGGATTTTGAATTTAAATTCACCGTCGGCCGTCTCCGTGGCTCGCTGTTCCGCTCCGACTCCAACGACCCGCTGCGTGACCACCTGCTAGTGGAACTGGTTGCCGAAGGGTTTATGCTGGATTACTATAATCGACCTTTTGATATGGTGGCCGAAATCGTTCTCAAGTCTCTGAGTGTGGACGACTACATAGAAGAGAATCCAGTCCCCGAGTTTAAGAGGATTCTCTCGTCCAAAGGATTCAACGCGGATGAAGACAGGGACCTGTTCCACCTCAAGTTTGTCCGAGTCAAGCCTGAGTCTCCGGAATTCCACTCAACCTACGAGGGTGTCGCGATGAACCTGGATATATCCGTGTCAACCATCAACCTCGTGGTTACCCGGAAGACGCTTCTAACGCTACTGGACTTTATCCTGCTCACCTTCACGAACCCAGACGAACCAAGTGCCCAGGGTGCTCCATCAGATCGGGCGGTACAGGATACTACCGCTGTCGAACAGAAGCCCGACCAGAGCGGAAAGATCCGTATCAAGGCCGACATGAAGAGTATTGCTCTGATTCTCAACAATGATGGGGTCAGACTGGCAACGCTGACGCTCAACACCGCCGATGTGGGGATCGTCCTGGTCGGCAATTCTATGCTCATCCAGTCTCGCATTGGCAGCTTGACCTTGATAGACGATGTCAACACGGGTGCGCCAGAAACCTCGGACCTGCGGAGGCTTTTGACGATCGAGGGTGATAACTTCGCGGATTTCAAGTACGAGACATTTGACCCGGAGTCCCCTACTTACCCTGGGTACGATTCGGAGGTTTTCCTGAGGTCTGGGTCTATCAAGATCAATTTCTTGGAAGAACCCTACCGGAAAATCATCAATTTCCTGGTGAAATTTGGCAAGATGCAAGCTATCTTCAACGCCGCTCGTCAAGCTGCGGCGAACCAAGCCAATCAGCTCGGCGAGAATGCGTCACGCATGAGGTTCGACGTCGTAGTCATGACTCCCATCTTGGTCTTCCCAGGTGCCATGAGGGAGAACCATCCGCGCGATACGATCACCGCGCATCTTGGTGAGATCTATGCCAAGAACGAGTTCGTGCCCTTGGACGAGAAGAAGGACAGCCCCGCTGTCAACGTGATCTCATCCGGTATTCGCAATATTCGCCTGACCTCCAAGTTCCATTTCGATGGTGGCTCGGTCGAGGAGCTCGAGATGATCCAGAAAGTAAACCTGGACTTTAGTATATGCTACCTAGAGCACCAGGCGGACAACCCGCGTCCAGATATGGAGGTTGAGGGGTCATTGTCGCCGATCAACCTTCGGATCTCGCAGAAGCAACTGAAATTCCTGCTGGATTTGTCGACAACGGTACCGGGGGCATTTGTAACCGATACCGAGCAGCAAGTCCTGGAGGCCATGGAAGCTCTTCCTTCGTCGCTGACCGAACCAACGCGAGAAGCAGAGGCAGTGCAAAGCCGCATGAGCTTAGAAAGACGGTCGACAGATGCAGCACCCAATGAGGAAACGTGGGTGCGACTCGACATGATCTTCAAGGTAGATAGCGTCGGGTTGGAACTCATCCTTGCGAACGATGAACCTGTTGGCCGCCTCGAGGACTCAAGCCTATCCAAATTCTCCCTCAACGACACCAGAGTCAAGCTGCGTATGTTGACGGATGGCTCCTTGGATTCCGAATTCTTGATACATTCCCTGTCAATCAGGGACAGCCGCAACCAGGACACCAACAAGTTCCGAAAGATCATGTCGTTGATCAACAACGACATTCAACAGCAATTCATGGCGAGCATCTCGATGTCCCCGGGACCTGACAAGCATCTCATCGCAATGTTGACCATCGACAGTCCCCGAATTATACTTGCCTTGGACTACTTATCCGCGTTGCAGTCGTTTACCAGCACTGTATTCGCATCGGAAGATCTAGTAGAGGAACCGGAGACCGATGACCAAGAGGAGTCGGAACCTAGATCGAGTACTGCAGAAAGCGCAGATGGTACTACTACCGCACCATCAAGCGTGGATGGAACCACTTCTGTCGGGCACATGACCGTTTCATTCCGAGTGAACCTCGTAGATGCTCAGATCATAACCATTGCCAATCCTGGCATCGCGCACACCGAAGCTATTGTGCTTGGAACGAAACAGGTGCTCTTTTCTCACCAAAATGTGTCTACCCTCCAGATCAAGCAGGTGGGCATGTTCTTATGCCGCATGGACAAGTTTGAAACCAGTAGACTTCGGATTCTGGACGATTTCACCCTAGAGATGTCTATGGATAGTCGACCGCAGGAGAGAGGCTCGTCTTTGACCTCTATCAACGTGCACCTTGATCCGCTTGTTTTGCGACTTTCACTCCGCGATATCTTGATGGCGATTCAAATCGTGAACAAGGCCTCTGAAATGACCGCTCGGAGGACCCAACAAGCTCAGACCGGCCAGTCTAAGAGAATTTCCGACAGCAAGGCCAATGCCTCTAAAATTAAGAGAAAGTCTGTTGGCAGACCGCCTTCAACGGCCGTTGTTCCAAGGGCTCGGCAAGGTTCCGGCGAGGAGGAGGATCTACATCTGAGTGCGCAACGCTCAGCGGTGTTGAAGCGCGAGGAGCTGAATGTCCACGTTGATGGTATCAGAGTCATCCTCATCGGTGACCTGCATGATCTCCCCTTGCTCGACTGGAGTGTCAAGGGATTTTCGGTGGATGTTCGTGACTGGTCATCCACACTCAGCGCGGAAACAAACTTCGACACATTCATCAACGTGTATAATTTCTCCAAGTCTGCTTGGGAGCCGCTCATAGAACCCTGGCAGCTGGGATTCCACATGGCTAAGGAAACACATCCGGATATCCTGTCTATGGACGTTTATTCCCACAAGTCGCTCGAGCTCACTCTCACCTCGGCTACCATTGCTCTGGCGTCGAAGTCATTCCAGTTCCTGTCCACCGATGAAGATGTCCTCTCCAAGCCGAGAGGTGCTGATGCGCCGTACCGCATTCGCAACCACACTGGGTTTGATCTCCATGTCTGGGCCGAGAGTACGGGGGATGAAGAGGGACCAGCTGCTCGGCTGGACGACGGCGAGGAGTATCCCTGGAGATTTGAGGACTCGACCGCTATTCGTGAGACCTTGACACCGGAAGGCCACGCTGGGCTTGTTGGAGTGAAGCTCGAAGGCAGCGGATTCGAGAGCGTTGGCCGTATCCCCGTTGTGAGGGAGGGCGAGGTTGTGTACAACTTGAAGCCGAAGAAGGATAGTGTGCTCCACCGCCTCCTCGTTGAAGTCAAGCTCGGAACCGACAACGTGAAGTATATCACGTTCCGCTCACCGCTGGTTGTTGAGAACAATACCCAGATCCCGGTGGAACTTGGCATCTTCAGCCCTGGCGACGGCCATCTTCTGAAGATCGAGAAGATTCTGCCTGGCGACGCTCGACCTGCGCCTGTGGGAGCAGCCTATATGCATTCTCTCGTCGTACGACCAGACCAAGGCTTCGGCTATGACTGGTCGAACGAGCAATTATACTGGAAAGACCTCATGCGACGGCCCACACGGACGTTGAAGTGCTTGAGTGAGAGTGGCCAACAGGCGCCTCCATTCTATTTCCAGATGAATGCCACATACAACAAGCGAGACTCTTTGACAAGCGTCTATCCTTACATGCGGATCCGGATCTTTGCCCCGGTTGAGATTCAAAATCTGTTGCCGTATGACTTCAAGTACCGCATATACGACAAGAACACGCGGAAGGACTGGACGAATTTCTTGCGTAAGGGCGGGGTCAGCCCCGTTCATGTGGTTGAGCTATCGCACCTCCTGCTTCTCAGTGTCGACATGGAGGACACGGTGTTTAAGCAGAGTGACTTTGCGATTGTCAACGGCAACGCGCAAGATTTCCGAAGGGAGCATACGCTTTCTCTGAAGGATGAGCGTGGCATCCAGCTGAAATTGAAACTCCACTATTTCAATGTACCTGACAGTGGAGGTGCATTCAAGGTGTCAGTTTACAGTCCGTACCTCGTCTTGAACAAGACAGGCCTGCCCATGGAGATCCAAAGCAAGGCCTTCTTGCAGTCGGCTCGATCAGCAGCAGGCCAGGGACTAAGGGCCGATTCGAGACATGGCGGACGCTCGCTTCCCTACATGTACTCCTACCAAACCGAAGACCCGAAGAACCGGTCTATGCTGCGGATCGGAGAATCCGCCTGGAGTAGGCCTCAAAGTTTCGAGGCCATCGGGAGCACTTTCGAGGTTATGCTGCCAGATAGACATGGGAAGTCTGAGTTCCATGCCGGCGTGTCTGTTGCCGAGGGTGAAGGCAAATACAAGCTGACCAAGGTTGTCACCATCGCGCCGCGGTTCGTCCTCAAGAACAAACTCAACGAAGATGTCCTAGTGCGGGAACCTGGCTCCTCGAATGTCCTGACTATCAAGAATGGCGAGCTCATCCCTCTCCATTTCTTGCGCCAGGTTCCGGAGAAGCAGCTTTGTCTCTGCTTCCCGGGCGTGAACAATCAGTGGTCCTCCCCGTTCAACATCGCGGATGTCGGAACTGTCTATGTCAAACTTGCCAAGGCGAATCAGCGCCAGAAGCTCGTCAAGGTTGAAATCATCGTGGAGGGGGCGACGCTATTCCTTCATTTCAACATCGAGACGCGGAATTGGCCGTTCTCAATGCGGAACGAGAGCGACATGGAGTTTATCTTCTACCAAGCAAATCCGAGCCTGGAAGATGACGAGGATGATCGAAGTAACGGCTGGCGACCTATTCGCTATCGGTTGCCCCCTCGAAGCATCATGCCATACGCTTGGGATTACCCCGCGACGAAGAACAAGTCGCTCGTCCTGAGCTGCAATGGCAAGGAAAGACGTATAAAGCTTGCCGAAATCGGCAACTTGATTCCGATGAGGATCCCCCCGGCTCAATATGGCGAACCGCAAAAAATCATCGACATCAATATCGTCGCCGACGGGCCTACGCAGACTTTGGCCCTGTCGAACTTTAAGCAGTCCAAGAGTATGTATCGGCAGCAGAAGGCCCAAAGCTCGCAGACCAGCGTGAGCACCGGATTTGAGGTCAAGGAGCTGGATTCCGATGTCAACTTCAAGGCCCAGCTCCGCCTTGGGGGGATTGGTGTCTCTCTGATCAATAAGAACCTGAAGGAGCTGCTCTACTTGACGTTCCGCGAGATTGAGATCAAGTTCAGAGAGTCGAGGGTCTACCAGACCATGAGTACGACGATCAAGTGGATCCAGATTGACAATCAGTTGTATGGAGGTATCTTCCCCATCCTGCTGTATCCCAGCGTGGTGCCGAAGACTGGGAAGGAGATGGAAGCGCATCCCATTTTCCATGCTATGGTCACGCGGGTCAAGGACGATTCGTATGGCGTGCTCTATATCAAGTATGCCACCTTACTGCTTCAGCAGATGACGCTCGAGCTTGATGAAGATTTCGTGTTCGCGATGCTTGATTTCGCCAAGATTCCCGGAGCGTCTTGGTCGGAGGAGCAGGAGGGCAGGCTCTGCGATGAGGATCTGAATATCCCCGAGCCGCAGGGCAAGGGCGTTGGCCAGGACGTGTACTTCGAGCTTCTTCACCTGCAACCCATGCAGCTGGACATATCGTTTATGCGCACCGAGCACGTGAACGTCGAGGACACGATGCAGCCTTCAAACCCATTGATGTTCTTCGTCAACGTGATGACCATGTCGATGGGCAATGTCAACGACGCGCCCGTTCGCCTGGATGCTCTGATGCTGGAAAATGCCCGTGTCTCCCTGGGTGTTCTCGTCAGCAATATCCAGCGCCATTACACTCAGGAATCCCTTGGGCAGGTGCACATGGTTCTTGGGTCTGCCGACTTCCTGGGCAACCCGGTGGGCCTATTCAACAACATCAGCTCTGGCGTTGCTGCCATCTTCTACGAGCCATACCAAGGCCTGGTCATGACGGACCGGCCCCAGGAGCTCGGCTACGGCATTGCCAAGGGCGCCACCAGCTTCGTGAAGAAGTCCGTCTTCGGTTTCTCGGACAGCATGGCGAAACTGACGGGCAGCATGTCCAAGGGTCTTGCCGCCGCCACTCTCGACAAAGAGTTCCAAGACCAGCGCCGCATGTCCAAGTCTCGGAACCGTCCGAAACATGCGCTGTACGGCATCACGGCCGGCGGGAATGCGTTCGCAACCAGTCTCGCCAGCGGCATAGGCGGGCTCGCACGGCACCCACTGCAAGGCGCCGAGAAGGAAGGCATCCAAGGATTCTTCAAGGGCGTCGGCAAGGGTGTCCTAGGCCTAGCGACCAAGCCAGCCATCGGAGCCTTCGACCTCGCGTCGAACCTCGCCGAAGGCGTCCGCAACACGACCACCGTGTTCGACGCAGAGGGGCTAGATTGCGTGCGCCTAACGCGCTTCATCGGCACAGACGGCGTCGTCCGACCTTACTCACAGCGGGAGGCCCTCGGCCAGTTCTGGCTCAAGACGGCCGACGACGGACGGTACTTCAACGAGGATTACATCGCGCACCTGGAACTCCCCGGACGCGACATGCTAGTCATGTTGACGTACAAGCGCATCATGCTCGTGCGCACCAAGAAACTCCAAACGGAGTGGGACATCAACCTCACGGACATCCAGACCATCTCCAAGGAGCGCACAGGCATGAGTATCACCCTCAAGGGTGGCGCCAACGGTCCCTTCATCCCTGTGCAGGACGAGAGCGCCAGAAACTGGCTGTATCGCCAGATTGCCGTTGCCGTTAACGCGTTCAACGAGAAGTATAACGGTCGGTAGAGGTATTATATCTGTTTTCTCTACTGTATACCTGTCTGAATAGATAAATGGGGTTGTTGATTGACAACCGCCGGAACTGGAGACAGGGGTGAAGATGATATGACAGTAACGAGCTTTTTTTTTGTCATTGTTATTGATTTTTTTTCTATTACGATTGTGGGCAAAATTCTAGCATCATACTTGTTCAGATGAGATTCACCTTTTTTCGCCTTCATATTTTTTTTATCGCTTTTTGTCTCTTTTTTTCTTATTCACTTTTTGTTCCTTGGATTGTTGTTTTGCGTGTGTTGTGTATATACTTAGCACTTCATTCTGCTTAGGCGGTCTTTGATTGAAATGATTTGTCTCACTTTTACATTCTAGCTGTGTGTTTTGGTAGATGGTAGATATGTATGCTCTATTTATATACGAATGATCCTATCAGTACCTAGATATCTTGAAGTTCATTGATAAATGGGAAGAGAGAAAGAGATAGATAGACAGGTATATGTATAAGCCTAACAACTCAAACCAGATAGAAAGATACTACAATACAGGCGCTGGATTCTATCACCATCCCGAACACAAGTAACCAATATGATCAGGTAGCACACAAATGTGAAAAAAGACAAAACCAGATAGAAAAAGAAAAGGATATCGTAACCGTCATCAAAAGCACCAAAACAAAGTAAACAACTCAACCGGAAAATCCGAACAGAAGAGAAGAGAAGAGAAAGGGAATTACTTCCCCTCAGCCTTCTCGACCAACCTCTCCTCCAACCCCATCGGTTCCCAGACCTCTTTCGCCCGCTTGTTCTGCACCCAGACGACGTCGCCTTGCAGGTAGGCCACGACGCCGCCTTTGCCGGTTGCGCTGGCGGTAATGCGGAAGAGGGGCTGGCCGTTTTGCGGGTGCGCTTCGCGGAGGGGGAGCATGATGAGGCCTTGCTCTTGGCACCATGATTCCAGGATGTCTTTGAAGGAGATTTCTTCGACGGCTCGGGGTTTGTGTTCTGCTGGTAGTGGTTGTGGTGGTTGGTGGTCTTGTTTGGGGAGGTCTGAGGGGGTGGTGGTGGTGGTGGTGGTGGTGGTGGTTTCGGGAGCTGTAGGCGGGGGAAGTTCGGTAGCGGCGCGATCGCCGAGGCGGGAGGCGAGGTCCATTGAGCGGAGACCCTTGTTCCATTCGTCGTCGACGATGGTCAGCTCGTTGAGGGGGGCTGGGATCTGGCCGCGCCACCAGGAGAACCACTCGGCGACTTCGTCGTAGTTGGGGTCGTTGGTGAGCCAGATGTAGAGGATGTGGTGCCATTTGGGGAAGAACTCGGCGACGAGGAGGAGGCCCAGGACGTTGGGCTTGAAGAAGGGCTGCCATTTGAGGACGTTCTCGAGGGCCGTGAGGTCCTGGTCTTGCGGGTTGACGTCGAAATCCTCGCGGAGGTGGCGGGCCAGCCGCGGTAGCAGGTGGTTGCGGAGGCAGACGTCGAACTCGGAGCCTAGCGCGTCGCGCCACAGCTCGATTCCGCTGATTAGACCGCGGCTGAGGTCCCAGGTGTCTAGGACGACGCGGAACTTGCGCTTTGCGTCGGATAGGAGCCCCGTTGCTTGCTTCGGGTTCGTGTGTCGGTCGTCTAGGTATTGCAGCCAGGTGAAGAGCCACCAGGGGAATCGGGCGCTGTTTGCGGGTGAGGATCCGTGTCGTCGGCTGCTGGCGCGGGGCTTCCATGCCTTCAGGCCGCCTGCGAGTTTGGGCACGACTAGCTGGTCGAGCACGTTGGCGTAGACGAACGGCGGGAGCAGATCTTTCCAGGCGACGAGGAGGGAGGTGGCGGGCGACGAATCGAACACGTCCCACTCGTTGAGAAGCGCTGAGCGCACGCGGGGGAGCCAGAGGGTGTAGATCATGGTCTCGTAGGGGGTGGTCGACTGTCGCTGGGTTGGCTCGCTGTTCTTTTTTCGCGTTAGGAGGGGCCGGAGACGGTGGAGATGGGATACGAGGAAGGTCGGCTCCTGGAGCGGCTCCCAGTCTTCCATCGCCCGACGGAAGAGCGGGTGCAGCGCGGCCACCGCAACCTCGGGCAGCCGGTATTCGTCGATCTCGGCCTGGTACTTGGTCTGTAAAGCCTCGAGCTTGTCGGTGACCTGGTCGAACTGGACCCGCGTGTCGTCACTTTGGACGAGCTCCAGCTGGCCGATGGCCGTTACGAGCTCCGTCAGCTGATCGGATCGGAGCTGCTGTGTGTCCATCTGCTCCACGATCTGGGCCTCCTCCAGCTCGATGAACCGCTTTCTCTCCGTCAGGCCCTTCCATTCGTCGGCGAAGGCTTCCAGGTCGTTGCGCGCCCGACGGGCGATCTTCAGCGCCTCCCCTTCGCCCTGATTGACGAACTCCTGGGACACCATCAGACCGGCGGTCGACGTCAGCACCCGCTGCTCTTTCCCAGTCGCATCGACCAATGACTTGAGCACATTGGGCACCTCCAGACCCTCCATGTCCGCTTCCATCTCTCGGGCCGTGCGGAATTGGGGTTTCGGCCGCGCGACCGGCGTTCCTGAACCACTGCGAGCCTCCTTCTTGCGCTCCGCCTTCTTCCTCTGCCGCTTCTTGCGTTCCTCGTCGGAGCTGTCCTCCAGTTTCTCCCCGCGCTGAGCAGCAGCCCGTTTCTCTTCCTCGCGCGCCTGCTTGGTCTTCTCGCGGACCACACCCAGACCGGCGCCCGAGGGACGGGCCTGAGCCTCGATGGGGTTGACGATACCCTGGCCGCTAGATCCGAGACCTTGTCCCTCGACATATCCCATTTTGGCCATCATGCGCGCGGCGAAGGAATTGGCGCCTCCGCCTCCGCCTCCGCCTCCGCTCGGGGTGCTTCTTCCGGATGGCATGTTGCCCCCATTGTTCTTCCACAGATTGCGACGACCACTCCCCAGACCGCCCATCGATGCGGGGGGAGACTCGGAGCGAGAGGATGCACGGGCGAACCCGCGAAAGCCCATGGTCGGGCGGGCGTCTTCTTCGGAGTCGGAGCTCATGTCGGCGACTTTGCGCTTGTGACCGGGGGTGGTGGAGGAATCCATCAAGAGGGCCGTGTATAGACAGTCGACGGATGTAACGAGAGGAAGAAATCGATCATACACCGTGAGTTGACGCCATGGAGAGGGATGAGGGCAAAGGATGATGTCGCCGTCTTTCGCATCGACCGATGTCAATATCAAAACGACCGAGGCTGAGTCAGCGGGATAGCTGTCTGCTGAGTCACTTCTGCGTCAGCGGCTCCACACGTGCAGCAACAACAATGATGTAATGGAATTCGATACTCTTCCCCGTCTACCCGAGGAAGTCAGCTCTCCATCCTTGTCCTCACCTTTTTTTTTTCCGTTCCTCCCCTTCTCTTATAACATCCTTCCTCTCTCCCAATCTGTCAATTCCCCCCCTCTTACTATTCAACTCATTCTTATTTCCCCATTAAATCTCTATAATTAATCATGGCTGCCTCTCTTCTTCGCACCTCCACTCGCTCCGCCCTGCGCGCTGGAGCTTCGGCTGCGCCCAGAGCCGCCGGTGTCGCGGGCACCACCTTCTGCCGCGGCAAGGCCACTCTGCCTGACCTGCAATGTACGTATCCTGGACGAGTATCTCCAGTGGCCTGGGCCGTGTAACCTGGGAAAGAAGAGAGGGAAAAGATGGTGATTGCTAACCACCGTAGATGACTTCGGCGCCCTGGAGCCGTCCATCTCGGGCAAGATCATGGAGCTCCACTACAAGAACCACCACCAGACCTATGTCAACAACTACAACGCGTCCGTCGAGAAGCTGCAGGAGGCCCAGCACAAGGGCGACATTGCCGCCCAGATTGCGCTGAAGCCTGCCATCAACTTCAACGGTGGTGGTCACCTCAACCACAGCCTGTTCTGGGAGAACCTGGCTCCCAAGAGCGCCGGCGGCGGCGAGCCCCCCTCCGGTGCCTTGAGCAAGGCCGTCAACGACAGCTTCGGCAGCGTTGAGCAGTTCCAGAGCCTGATGAACGCCGCGCTGGCGGGCATCCAGGGCAGCGGCTGGGCCTGGTTGGTCAAGGACAAGCAGACCGGCGGCCTCGCCATCAAGACCTACGCCGTATGTTGATTCTAATTGAAATGGAGAAGACCGGGAAGGGACCATGACGCTAACTTCCTACAGAACCAGGACCCCGTTGTCGGCCAGTTCGAGCCCCTGCTGGGTATTGATGCGTGGGAGCATGCCTACTAGTAAGTGATCCCCGCCCCCCCATCTAGTTTATAAACCAACAGAACGCTAACGTCTCCCAGCTTGCAATACCAGAACCGCAAGGCCGAGTACTTCCAGGCCATCTGGGACGTGGTTAACTGGAAGGCCGTGGAGAAGCGTTTCTCTTAGAGAACAGCGGGATGAGTAATGTGGTGTAAACCAGGAATCTGTGTCATAGGAATTTCAGCAATCTAGCGCTCTTCATTGGACTTGCATATCGTAGGATATCTCCCCATTGGGGATATCATTGTCGTCATCCCGGAAGTTTTTTCCCCCAAGACAACCGCCGCCGATCCATCCGGGCTTATGTCAGCCACCTGTTTTATCCAGCTTTATGCTTGGCGATGCCTAATCCGTTATACAAGCATAGATAATCTTATCCCTCTTCGTCTTCGCCTCTGCTCCCTGTTTCTTCTTCTTCTTTTTCCTCCTTTCCCCTTTCCTCTCAACCTCCTACTCCCCCCCCTTTTGCTTACCTCTCCATGGCGGCCGATAGCCCCGGTGAACGACGTGGCTTTCGAGCCTTTTTCGCCAGCGCACTCCGACCCAAGAAATCCCGCCAGGTCCTGCGCAAGGGCGGCTTCAGTACCTCCACGCCAGATCTTCGACCCTCCACCAGCAGCAGCAGCGTATACACGGCCCCCGGCGCCCGCTATCCCGACGATGACGTGCCTCCAATGCCCTCCCTGGCCCCGCTCGAGGCTCACCGCGCCAAGTACCGCGCGATCAATGCCGGCAAGGATACCCAGCTGGGCGAGACCCGCGATCCCACGGCCATGCTGCACGCCCTGGGGGTCCAGGAACTTGAACACGACCCCAATGCGCCGTACGACGTGCATGACCACCGGCCGCCGGGCGAGTCCGACATAGCCAGCCTCTCCGCCGACCTGTGGCAGCACATCGCCGACGAACTCAACCCCGCTGACCGCGCCAGTCTCATCTTCGCCAGCAAGACCCTCCTATCGCGGCTAGGCCCCGGCGCCTGGTGGGCGCTCGATGAGCCCGATAACATCCCCTACAAGGGCGACTTCCTCGCCTCCCAGGACCGACATTACCCCCACCACCTCCTCTGCTTCCCTTGCGGCGTCTTCCACCGCCGCACGCAAGAGGGCGCCGAACGCCTCCAGCCAGCCGGCACAGTCAATCCGCTCTTCGACTGCCCCAACGCCCGCAACAGCGCGCTGCCGTCCCCGCGCCACCGCATCACCCACGGCCGCGTCCTCTACTTCGCCTTCGTGCAGCTCTCCATCCGCGCCCACCGCTTCGGCCCCCGCTACGGCATCCCCGCCGAGACCCTCAGCCGGCGCTGGCGCCGCGACGGCTGGTGGCACAACACCCGCTACTACATCCACCGCAACCACCTGCTCATGCGGGTCGTCAGCTCGACGTTCGCCGAGCCAGGCCTGACGCCCTCCGCGCAGCGCATGCTCCTCTACTCGCGCGAGGACTACTGGCCCTACTTCTCCGCCTGCGCCCACTGGCGCGACGGCGAGCTCATGAACGTCTGCAAGTGCGCCCTCGGCCACATCCCCCAGCCGCGCGCCACCGCCGGCCTGCAGGGCCTCGAACACCGCGCCAAGGACAAGTACCACGGCCGCACCCACAATCCCAACGCCTTGACCACCCTCTGCGGCCGCTGCCGTCCCATGCGCCGCTGCCCCGAGTGCCCCTCGGAGTACCTCGTCGAGGTCAAGCTCACCGAGGACCGCTCCGACCCCCGCGCGCTCCGCTTCCGCCAGGCGATCGTCGTCACGCGCTGGTGCGACCTCGGCGACGGGACGTCCCCGCACACGTCGCCTGAGTGGTCCGCCTGCAATGGCGAGAACGCCGATCAGCCGTTCGACTCGTTCGCCAAGTTCAGCAAGCGCTCTATCGCGGGGACGTTCGAGGCGGCCTTTACGGATGATACCTTGCCGGGGCAGCGGATGCTGTCTATGAATCCGAAGGGGAAGAAGTTGGGAGAGGAGGGAACGGGGTGGTATTAAACTTTCTCTTCTTACCGTCTCCCTTTGTCTTTCCTTCTTTGTTTTCTTTTCCTTTTTGTTTTAGTCATTCTTTTCCCTCGCGGATGGCGTTTCCATGGACCATGGATATGGATATCTTTTTTTAATCAATAGTTTCTTTTCTTTTTACATTGCATTCGGTTGGGATGGGGGTTTTCTTTCTCTCTCTGTTATTCCAAATAACAGGATTGCAGGATAATGGAGTTGGATGGATGGATGGATGGATTGGATGGTGTTGGTATTGCTTGGTTGTGGTGTTAAAAATTGGAATTGGAATTGGATTGGGATTGGGATTGGGTAGAGGATTTGCATGTATTTTTATATTCTCTTTCTTATATTTCGTTGATTCTTGTACAGAATGAATGGATATATGGATTTTATTTATATTCAGGTCTTATCTGATTCGTCCTTCGTTATATCATGTCTTACTTATGCTTATTTCTACGGATACTAAGAACCACTAATTTCCCAGGGGTGAGTTATAAGCTTTCTATTTTTAGAAAGAGAGAAGGAAATGAAATAAATCAGAAGAGAGTGACTACTACATCAGACTATAAGTTTCAAAAAAACACCACTAGAAAGAAGAACAGAAGAGAAGAAAAGAGAAAACAGCATATCGTAAATCACATCAGGGAAATAAATCAATCAATCAATGGTAGTATAGGCCAGCTAGATACCAGGGTAGAATATCAAGATAGGGTACCAGGGAAAGAAGTTTTTTTATTCCGTGGAATCAAGTGAGAAGGTAAGGACGAAAGCAAGAATGGATTGGGTATGTATGTATGTATGCGTTCCTTCGGGAATGGAAGGAAAAGAAGGAAAGGGAAGGAGTCCAATGCGTGGGTATCGTTCTTGTCGTGAGTGAGACCGATTGTTTGGGTCGTTTAGATCGTAGGTCAGAAGGAAAGAAAGAGAGAGAGAGAGAATGTGGGTGTGGGTGTGTGTGAAAAAGAGAAAAGAGAAAGACAAACAATGGAAAAGGAAGGAAAGAGTCATGCAAGATGTACACAGAATGCAAGTTGAAAAAAGAACAGACAAAAAAAAAAAAAAAACCGAAAGAATGAATCATCCCCGACGAGGCCGTCTATCCATGTACCGCGGTCTCCAACCACCATCATCCTCGTCCGTCCGCCCGATAGGCCTCGCCGGCGGCGCAAAGTCCGTCACGGAGACATTCATAGACGCCATATCGGGGGCAGGCTTGGGAGGCTCCGCGGGGGCTCGCTCCGTTGCCAGGCGGGAGGATGCTCTATCCCTAGGTACGGAGCTCAGCGACGAGGACAGCGTCGCCGAGGTGTCCGAGTCGGACTTTTTTGAGCCGAGCCCGCTGGCTCCTTTCATCCAGCCGAAGATGCCCAGGGAGCCGCGGCGTCGGTGGTGGTCCTTGGACGAGCGAGCGGTTGCGAAGTGGGATTCGGTCAAGGATTGGGCCAGCGGGCGTTGTGTTGCCCCGTCGTCGGCGTAGGTGGGTAGCGATGCGCTGAAGTCGGTTGGGGTGGAGAGGAGGTCCTTGGGACCATGTCCAGATAGGAAGTCCTCCTCGTTGAGGGGCGTCGTTGCTGCTTTGGATGGCCTCGTGGGACTTTGTGCTTGTCGGCTTTTTCGAACTATGGGAGCTGGTGCGCCATCGTCTCGGTCGATATCTGAGACGGGCGCCGCGTGGAGCCAGCGGGAGGTGATCGAACGGGCGAAGAATGGAGCGCGGAGGCTGAGTCGGTGTCGACGCTCCTGTTCCCGGGCACCTTCTCGCTCTGGTTGTGCGGAGGGGTCGGGGGGAAGAGTCGGGTCGAGCTCTAGCGAGGACAGGTCGAGCGTAGGGATGCCGGGGATCTCTGCGTCTCGCACGCCGGTATCGATGCTGTGCCGACGCCCGAGGAAGGAGGACTGGCTGGGTGCCCGCGCGCCGACTAGGCGAGTCTCGGCAGGCAGGGGCCCCTGGCGGGGCCCGCGCGGGGATCCGGTTCTCGTCCGGGTGTCGGACTTGGCGGCCTCGATCCAGTCCTGCGGAGTCAACGGGGGTGACGATGATGGCGAGTGCGCGGGCTCTCGGGTGGCCCGGCGCTGGGTTGGGGCATAGTGGTTCTGGTCCAAATTCGACAGCACCCTCTCCAAACCCTCCTCGTTAAACAAGACATCCTCGCCGTGGTACTCGTACGTCCGCTGGTTGAGCGTCTCCTGGCTCAGAAGACCGTCTCCCCGGGCGGTGATGCTGTTCAGCGGGTAGATCGTGGGCGGTTCGTCGTCGTCGTCGAGGCTGGCCCGGGGCAGGGTGCAGTCACTCATGTTCAGGTCCATGCTCTCGGAGAGACTCCGCAGCGAGGTGAGCTCACCGGCCGAACGAGGACGACCAAGGCGGCGCTTGACAGGGAGGAGCGGGTCCACATGGGGCTTCTCGCCAGGATGGTTCCCCTGAGAGCCAGCGGACCCGTTGGGGCCACCTGCGTACGCCGTGCTCATGGTGTCAGGCGTCGGGGGGAGCCTGGAGCTGCCGAAGACGCTCTCCAGCGGCGTTCGCTGGCTGGAGCTATCAAACGAACCGCTATCGAAACTCATCTGATCCATCTTGAGGACAGGATTCGATTTCTCTTGGACCGTCGAGGCAACCATGTCATGCTGATATGGTCGAAGGAAACCGCCGATGGGGAGCGGCGCCACCTCACGATAGCCTGCGTCCGGTGACGCATCCGCAATGGGTGCTTCCTTCGGCCGGACGGGAATTTCCAATTCATCGAACCCGTGAGATCCAACGAAACTGCTGTCGGGGTTGAGTTCGCTACATTCGCTCAAGGCGCTAAGGCGCGGCGACTCAACCTCGGCCATCTCGTTCATGGAATTGCAACTCTCGGTTTGAGTGAGCGCACTCATGCTCGGGCGTACTTCCTCCTCGGGTACGTACAGACTTCGCAAGGCCGCCGTCCGCGCGGTCTCATCGCGGAGGAATGACGGCGCCGACTTGAGGTGACGGGTTTCGGGTGAGACGCGCCGATGGCGGTCGGGCGTTCTCGTCCCTTTCCTTGACGACGACCTCTGGGGAATTTCCACCGCGATCCTCCCCTTCGGCGTGACCGCACCGGGGTCCTCGCTCGGATAAGCCGCGGCCTGCCTCGGTAAGGGCCCGCCCGTTTCCAGACGATCCACCTTGGCTTCGAGTTGACAGATTAGATCGACTGCCTCCGTCACGGCCTGGTCGCGCTTGTCGATCTCGTGTCGCAGCTGCTCGTTAGACTCGCGCAACCGGTGGTTGTCCTCCTCGGCGTCTCGCAGCTCGGACAACTCATCCTCCATCCGCTCCATCCGCCGAAGCTCTTCCTGCAGTTCCACCATCCGTTCCAGCTTCTGCTCCATGATCGCCATCTGTTGGGCCCGGTGGAAAATCTCGAGCTTCAGGTCAAAGTTTTGTTTATTGATTTTCGAGACGTACTAGCAACGGTTAATCACCGACCGACGAGCCGCTATGGCGTTCACGCCACTTACGTGGTCCATTTCCCTCATACCCATCTCTCGAGGTTGTTTTAAACCGGCCGACAGGGCGCTGTTCATTTTCCGCTGACGTTCGGATCCGGACTCTTCCTGGGATTGCGATTGGGACTGGGATCGGGACTGTGACTGGGACAGGGACAGGGACTGGGACTGGGGTTGGGATTGAGACTGGGGCTGCGACTTAGAGACCGACAGGGAACGAGTACGGGTCGCGCTAGGGGTGCGGAGCACGCCGCTGTCCAGATCCTCTGTGGACGAGCCTCGTGCGCCTCTAGATGCACGTTGTTCGTTTAGGAGATCCTGGAGTAGGGCGGAAGATGGGTTCACGAGAGCGGTCGTCGGGGGTTCGGGAGTCCCTGTATGGGCAGTCAGCTACCTCGCTATATAGTTCCACATCCGTCGCGTTCGCCATGCACATACTCGACCGGGATCTCGCCGTGGGCGTGCGTGGGGTACCCGACATGGGTGACGGGTCATTCATCCATGACATTTCTGCAGCCTGATCAATATGGGGAGCGTACGCTGACGGAGGGATCCATGAAGATCTATCGTACCTGTGCTGGCTCGTGACGGCGTCTGCATTGTGATCTTACCTTTCACTCGGGTCAAGGCTTTCGGCTTCGGGGGCTCTAAAATGTCTAGATAGAAGGGTAGGTTAGTCAGGAGGCCGGTACCCCTTGGCAAAAAAGAACAAGGGCGCAACACAAGTGATCTAGGCGCGACCGGACTGACTTTTAGATTGGAAACGGTGTCTCGGAGGAGCGCTGTCACTTGGGGAGGCCGTGGCGGGAGGAGAAAAGTCGGGCTGCAAGGACGAAGGGATGGAGGACGATTGCACGGCGACCGTGCTCTGGATTTGAGGAGTTCGATTCATTATGGCTCGATGCGATCGACAATCCCACGACCAAGTAAAAAGAGAAAATAATAACAATAATAATCAGAGAAAGAAAAACCGAAACCAGTGCCCAGGCTTAGAGAATGCGCATCACTGACAAGCGGGACGCACGAGATGAGTTCGAGTGGATTGAAAAGAGGTCTGAGATGTCCACCCCATGCAGACGAAGATCAGGATAGACAATCGGTCGACAGGTACAGCGCTGTGGAGGACATACGATTGGGAGGGCGAGGAAGCGAGGAGGTTGGGAGACGTGATGGAGGTCCACGACGTTGGAGCGCGGTGAAGTCGGCAATCGGTAGTTTGAGACGCAAGGGGAGGGTCAGCGGCGTCTCCTAGAGACCGTCGAGCCGTGAGGGGAGGAGGGACAGAAAGAAGAGAGGAGATGAGACGAGATGAGAAGAGAGTAGAAGAGGGGGGTGTGATGAAAGTGATGAGTGTGACGAGTCAACGGTCGATCCTGGGAAAAGCCAAGACAGGGGGAGAGTCAGTGCCCACCTAGGTCCCGATCTTGTCCTTTGATTCGATCTTGATTTGACTTTATTCTGGCTATTTCGTTTCCATTCTTTCTTTCTGGTTGTCGCCGTAGCAATATGACCAGGAGGAATGCAGGGTGGCCAGGCGATTGGCACCGTTGCATATCCGGTGCATACCAGTGTCTATCGCCAAATGGTCGATACTGAGGTATAGAATCAAGACCTGGGATCTGGACGATCCAGGCACACGATCCCCACTCCAACGAGACTAAGAACGAGACTAAAGCAGGGACCAGAAACCAATCGGAAAAGCCAACGACTGGGCTGTTTCATCTGAAGCCAATAATCATTTACCAACGTTGGACCAACGGTACTTTATGTTGGTGCTATTTCATCTTCAATTAGGTATTGAGTTGATCAGAGCAGCCAGGAGTCAGACTTCGTATTCAAGTCTCATATAGATGGGTTATCTCATCAACCTATAAATCAACGAGATATCCACTTTTTCATTCGCTAAAAGGAACAACGCCGGGGCCCCATCGTTCGTCGGGTGGATGTCGATCATTGTAGTTGAATTACACATTGAATATGATATTACAGTCCGATATATAAACTCCCGGACGCCTTCCGTTTCTTTTTAATTATTCATACCATACTTAATACAATTTCAGATTACACTTACCAAAAGGGAATAATATATCATCGACCCAGTCGAGCAGCGATTATTCCAGATATATATAGTACCGCTCAATGCCAATGGTAGTCACTAATATATACATAGGCATGAATAAACTCCATAAAATCCATAACTCCATCATAGATCGCTCAAAACAAACTCCCCTCATCTATACTCAATCACCAAATCAAGCAAGTAAATAATCACCTCTTCTTCGCCTCTCCCGCCCAAACCCGCACTTCCTTGGCTCCTTCATGAGCAACCCGGAATACTAAGAACCAATCAGACATACCATAAGAATAAGAAAGGAAAGGAAGAAGAAGAATAAGAAGAAGAAAAACGTACACTGCCTCTCCATCTCATCCAGTCCTCGCAAGAAGTCCACCCCCTGCCCCATCGCACCCTTGGGATTATGCGCGTGGTCTGCGATTTCTGCAGCGCGTTTCGCGAAGGTCTACTGACAGTTAGTATTCTATAAATCTTATCCGTCTATCCACCCATCTCTAGATAGAAAGATAGATAGACAGATAGACAGAATGATAAGTAGGTGGATAGTAGAGAACATACATTCAACAAAACATCCACCATCTCCTCCTCCTCAAACAACTCCAGCACTCGTTCACTGAGACTGTAAAAGTGCGGCGCCAGCGAGCGCAGGTCGATCGTCCGCGGGTCGGCCTTGAATGCATTCAACACCCGCTCTGATAGAGCGGATGGGATGTCGAGCGTGACGAGACGGGATGTGCCCAGACGGGCTCTTTAGTTAGATTAGTATTTTCTTTCTTTTCTGTCTTCCTTAATTTCTTCTCTTCAGGATCGTCTGTCGTGATGCGATATTTCCAATGGCCTCAAAAGAATGACATACCCAATTGACAGCATTTCACCTAGCCATAATGGAAGGTCGAGTTGCGTTCCCGCTTTGATCTGTTTTAATTAGTACTTCTTCTATATACATACATACATATACAAATATGTATATATTGAAGAAGGGAATAAAATAAAACAAACATTTTCACCCGGATTCCCCTCCAGCACGCCCAATCCGGGTACTTCCAATTCAAACGTGCAGGGCAGTTTCTACTCAGCACTAGATCAGTCCTCATCCTCAACTTATTCAAAGACGAAAAGAAAAAATAAGATATACCTCCGAGTCAGTCAGTATCGAATCCACGTCGTAGTATGACATGACGAAGATATCTCACACCGTTGATCTGTTCGGCGCGTGGAATTGAAGCTGCTGGTCTGGACGTGTCTGCGCGTTGGTTTCTGTGCTGTGGGGTTGGGGGGATGACTCAGCGGGTGGATTTTCTTATCGCGTGTCTTATCAGGGTTGGTTTGGCTGCTACGCCGTTTCTTATCTTATCGGGTTGGCGTGATCTTCTCCGTATGCTGCTTTGGTTGATGGATGTTTCAATGACTTTGGATTATTATCTAGAGTGAGAATTGCATATTCAAAGAGAATGAGGCTTACTCTAAGTGTTGGTCTAGATTGAGTACATGAGTAGACAACAGGTATACTCCCCAAGTCTGCGCAAGATGCTGTGGCTTTGTAGCACATGATATTATCACTAGTATAAAGCTGATATTTGTTATGATTGAGGATCTCAATATTCCTGTCGCGGCCATCCCAGGCTGTTCTAGTTCTGCTTCCGCTGTCAACCCGAGTCCAATAGCCCACCCCCAATCCACCGCAGAGACAAATAAAACGAATCAAAGCTTAGCACCCTCTTCCCTCGCCTCCTTCTTCGCCTGGTCGCGCAGCTCCCGTCGCAGGATCTTCCCGCTAGGACTCTTCGGGATAGCAGGCACGTAGACCACACCCCCGCGCAGCTGCTTGTAGTGCGCCAGGTGGGATTTCACAAACTCCTTGATGGTGGCTTCGTTAGCCTGGGCTGGGTCCGCTACGACGTATGCCCGGGGTACTTCGTTGCCGGAGCCGTCGGGGGTGGGGACCCCGATCACGGCGACGTCCATGATGGCTGGGTGGGAGAGGAGGAGCGCTTCGAGCTCGGCGGGGGCGACTTGGAGGCCTTTGTATTTGATGAGTTCCTGTGTGTTGTTAGTTTATCTTATGAGGGAAAGATGAAGAGAGCGAGAGTGTAAAAAAGAGAGAGGGAGAGGTATCACACCACGAAGAGGAACAAGGGGGAGGGGGGGTGGGGGGGGGGGAGAAATACCTTCTTCCGGTCAACAATATAAAACAACCCGTTCTTCCGCACGCCGAGGTCCCCCGACTTGAACCAGCCATCTGGGGTGTACGCCTCCCGGGTGGCCTCCGGATTGTCGTAGTAGCCGTTGGCGATGACCGGTCCCCGGACGAGAAATTCCCCCTCCTGGCCCTCGGCAACATCGTGGCCATCCTCGTCGACGATGCGGAGTCGCATGTTGGGCAGCAGCCGGCTCACGCTGCCCGTCAATTCCTCCTCTTCCCACGGCAAGCCCGTGATGCTGCCGGTGGTCTCGCTCAGTCCCCAGGTCTGGTTGACGAGGCAGCCCAGCTTCTGCTGGACCTTCACCTGTAGGTCGGAGCCCATGGGCGCGGCGCCCGAGTAGGCGCGGCGCAGGGTCCGGAACTGGTCGGTGACCGCGGGGCTGTGGCTGATGAGGAGGAAGATGGGCGGTACGGAGAAGAAGAAGGTAATCTCCAATTTCTTGTTGTACTCGAGGAACTTGGCGAAGTCGAACCGGTCCATCCAGTAGACGGTGCCGCCAATCACGCTCGGATTGATGAAGTAGCCCTGTGTGCCTGCGATGTGAGCGGTGGGCAGGTGCGCCAGCGTGCGGTAGGGGTGCTCGTAGTTCGGGTCCTGGGCCGTCCGCAGGGCGACGTACTCGCGGTCCATGAAGAAGGGGATGAGCGCCTCGGCGACGACGTTCCGGTGGGAGATGTTGACCCCCTTGGGCACGCCCGTCGTGCCGCTGCTGTACAGTAGGCAGATGAGGGAGCCGTCCAACCGCCGAGGGTCCGTGATGCACTCCCAGTCCAGGGCCTGCGACGGCGTCAGGCCGTGGAGGTAGTTGTGGCCCGTCCGACTGTCGGCCAGCACCCGCTCGTGGCTCATGCTCCGGAGCACCAGGACGCGATCGGTGGGCACCCCCGCCGCCTGCGCCGCCTGGAGGGCCAGGTCCCGGGTCTCGGGCCCGGTGATGACGAGCCGGCTTTTCCCCTGGCGGATCTGACGCTCGAGCTCCGTGGACGTCGCGGTGTAGGACGCGGCGCTCCAGACACCCCCGGCCGCTACTACGCCGTAGAAGACGGCGGGCAGGAGAACCTGCCCGGTGGAGACCCCGACCACGACATCCTTACCGGCGCCCTGGGCACCGACCCCGAAGTGGTGGCGGAGGAGGTAGGCGATCTGACGGGTGTACTGGCGGGCCTGGGCTTTGGTGATGCCGTTCGAGGGATCGGCGGCTTCTGCATGCAGGACGGTGGTCTCCTTGCTGCCGGGGAGGGGCGAATCTGATGGGGCATGGATCTCAGTTTCTCCGCCGGTGGACTCCCAGACTCCGCCGCGGGACGGAAGGGACGAGAGGACTCACCGAAGATTAAGCTTAACAAATCGAGATCAGGGAGAACATAGTCTTTCTCCGGAAGGTAGATCATGGTGCAAGAAAGGGAGGTTTACGGAGAATTGGGAAATCGGGAGGCGACAGTCTTGTAGGTGGAAGGAGAACCCCAGGAGACGGCGTCAGACCGCTTTATAGGGGAGGGAACTATTTTTTGTTGGACAACACATGCTCTGGCGGGAAGCCATGCACACGAAGCCACGGCTGCAGGGCTGATACATCTCACCCGACCGAAGCGAGGAGAGGGTGTTCTACAGCCGTGAGCAACAGAGCCCGAGGTCCGTCGGCAGGGGATCGGCGGACATTGATGAGGATCGCGGAGATGCGGGGTCGGTTGACTACGCCCTGACATCTCACGAGAGGGGTGACCGGATGGATGTCATTGGCCTTGATCATCGTTATGCTTTGACTTCCGATGAAAGTCACACATGGCGGGATTCCTCTTCGAATATATCCAGAGGGAGAGAGCGAACTGACGCGCCATGGCTGCGGGTGATGCGGTGTGGCCTTTCAGAGTGGAGTCCCGCTGCAGTGTGGCAGGGGAGATGACACGCTTCCTGCCGTTCATGATAGTTTAAATGGATTGACCAGCCTAGATAATTGGAGATAATATATATATATATATGTAAATATGGTGAGAGGATCAAGAACCTTGAGGGATCCGCCATGGTGTCTATTTTTTGAGTATCCTCCCCGGTCTGCTCTCCAGATGGTTCGAGGGTCTAGAACGAGGCAGAACGGAAAGATGTGCAGCGCTAAATTGGGAATTGTTCCAGGACAGACTCCACTGGGGGATTCTCGGATTCTCTCGAGGTATGAGATACTGTCGAGTCGATCGATCATTTCATAGAGTGGATGAGCCAACAATGCAGTACGGATCTATCCGGACCAGACCAATCCACCTTCCATGTAGATCGAATCAGACGAACGAGGAGAAAATGGACACGCGATACAAGAGAAAAAGAGAAAGAGAGACAATACCCTGTTTTTTGCCCACGCTAACCCAGGAAGAGGATAGGATGGTGGAGGGAAAGGAATCCTTTGGCCAAGTTTTTGTTTAAACCAAGGATTTAAATAACTTGGACATGACTTGGCCACAAGTTGGTCCAACCAATATCCCACCGTATGATCGGGATATGTAGAGATCGAATCAATCCAAGTGAACATGGAAATGATGTCCAGAATTGAACAGTTGAAGCAAGAAGGAAAGATAGAAAGAAAAGTAAAATCCAAACCAGGTAGGTGCCTGGAAACCTCAGGACCACAACATAACGCGATCATAAACCATCATAATATTTATGGACGTGTGACATCTGCTTCTCCCGCTTGACTCTCTTTCTCTCTCTCTCTCTCTCTCTCTCTCTCTCTCTCTCTTTCTCTCTCTCTTTCTCTTCTTCTCTCTCTTCTTTCTTTCTTTCTCTCCATCCTTCTCTCTTTCATTTTCATTCATTCTCACACACTCTCTCTTTCATTCTCCCTCCCTCTCTCTCCCCCCCGATTGAACATCCTCCCCCTCTTCTCTCCCTTCTCCCTTCCTTTCTCTCCCCTTCCTCTTCTTTCTTCTCCTTTTCGTCTGTTCTTCACGCTCATTCTTTTTCTCCCTTTCTTTTCTCGACCCATTCTGCATGACTCCATAAACAGCCGTGAAGGCTTCGATTCCTCCATCGCATCCGTCCCATCATGACTTACAACGCCGTCTCGCAATCCGACCAACATGAGGTTACCTCCAACACGAGCGACCAGGACAATCGAGGAGGAGATCGGTTGGACGCACGGGAGCCTATCCGCAGCCTCGGATCGATGATTCGTTCCATGACTGCCATGAGCTACGAGACTGTCGAGGACGACGACTACGAGGAGATCGCCGCCGATCATGCCGCTACCCGGAAGTCCATCGATCCGCCCACCACGACTAGCGATGGATTCCCTCGTCCACTGCCTCCTCCGATCAACACGGCCGCCGCCGCCGCCACTCGCTCCGACTCCACCGAGGAACCCGCCCTGCGGACGCCCATCTCCGATGTCCCCGTGCCCCTGAGCCACCCGACCCCCGACCTGCAGTCCCTCCAGGGCGCCTATGTCACCAATGTCGAGCGACTGGAGCAGAGCGCCGAACGCATGAGCTGCAGCTCCGCCGATATTGGCCGCGAGATCCGCAAGATGGACCAGGCCCAGAAGCGACGCTCCTCCGGGTCCACCTCCCACCCTGTGGGGAGCCTGGACGGCTCGCCCCGCCGCACCCATGCCCGCTCCCGCCAGGCCTCCATCCAGTCCGCCGCGCGCCTCGCCCAGGTGTGCGAAAATGGCCCCGGCGATCGCCGCTCCGGTCCCGTGCCAGCTCCTCTCCTGCCCCTCCCCCCGGCCCTCGCTCAGCCGACCGGTTTCGACCCGCTCCTTCCCCTCGACAATCCCTACGACCTCGATCGCCCCGTGTCGGCCGCCTCCAACGACACCTACCAGCAAGCGCGTGTCTTGTTCACCGATTTCGATGGCGTCCACTACCATCCGGACCGCACCGACGCCCGGGGGCCCCGCGTGTCCTTGACCCGGCCGCCCCTGGCCGCGCGGCCCGAGTCGTTCCAGGAGCCCCCGCCCGGCGAGCGCATGGTCTACTACCCGGCGCCCGTCCCGATGATGCTCAATCTGCCCCCGCGACTGTCCCAGCGGCCAATCGCGGAGCGGGAGAAGCGGAGAACCCAGCTCCTCGGGACCGTCGCGGCGGCCGACCGCCAGTCAACCGCGGGGCGGCGGCTGGGTCCGGACGCGGGGGAGGACCCGCCGCGCGAGAAAGCCGCGACCGAGATTGCCCCCCACCTGCGTGCCAGTGTCTTCTTCGACCCCCCCGGCGCGCCGGCCCTAGACGTGGACGTCAAGAAAGAGTCCGCCGTCGCGACGCTGGAGAGCATCCTCGACGCCTCCACCCGGGCCCCGGTCAGCGCCTTTACCGATCACCCATTTGCCGGCCATCTCGGCCCGGAGGTGTACGGCAGCGCGCGCCCCCGGGCGACGGGTGCCCCTGACCGGGCTGCGTCCGACTCGGACCTGCACTCAGTGTCCCTCACGGGCACCGGCGAACACGGGCCGAGCGAGGCGGAGGCCACCCGTGCCCACGAGGGCACGGCCCTGCGCGACGAGTCGCCGGGGGCGCCCGACGGCGCCGATGCTCCCCCGGCGCCCGCCGACGCGGCCGACAGCGGGGACGACGTGCCCTTCACCGGACCCCCGACCACCCTGTTGGCAGAGCTGGAGATGCGGAAGCACGAGCTGAAGCAGCGGCGGCGCACGGCCGCCACCGCCGGGGGCCTGCATTCCACCTTGCTGCAGATGGATGCCGTCGCGCAGAAGCAGAGCGAGCACCGGCGCGCGCGCCCCGTAGCCCTGGCGTGGGAGAGTCCCACCCTGCACCAGCAGGACGCGGGCGACGACGAGGACGTCCCGCTGGCCATGCTGTTTCCCGAGCAGGCGCAGCCGCCCGAGGACGGGCGGCCCCTCGGCCTCATGGCGCGGCGGGCGATGGAGGAGTCGGAGCCCCTGAGCCGACGGCGCGCGCGACTCCGCGGAGACGGCTCCCCCGCGCCGCCGCCGCGGACCTCGGACCGACGACCGGTGACCATGTATGCGCATGGACCGGCGCCCGGGACGACCGCCGCGGCCAACCCGGACGCCGCCGACGACGACAACGACGACGAGGACGAGGGCGAGACGCTCGGGGCGCGCCTCCAGCGATTGAAGGCGCACCACCGGCAGAGCACCGCGGGACAGAGCGAGTTCGCCAGCGAGATCTTCGCGGAGTTCCGTCAACTGGGTGGGGCGGACGGCGACGACGACGGGACGGGGGCCGGTGGTCCCCCGGAACCCGAGGACGAGACGCTGGCCCAGCGGCGGGCGCGTCTGCACCGGGAGGCGGCCGCGGAGCTCCCGAAGAACTCGACCCTGACGATTCCGCGGTATCGGCGCAGCATGGCGGATCTCCTCCATGCCCGCCGTCCGACGACGGAGGGACGGCCCGCCGCACCGGCCACGGGGGGTGCCCCCAGTGGTCTAGGTCATCAGCACACGCAGTCCCAGTTGTCGCTCCCGTTTACGGCGCCGCCCGGGGTAGTTCCGCCCGGGGTAGTTCCGCCCGGCGTCGCTCCACCGGGCACAGCGGGCGCCCCGTATGTCCCGCCATCGGGGTATGGCATAGTGCACCCAAATACCTTTTACACCGATGCCATCCTGGGGAAACACCCGATGAGCTATGCGGTGCCCCGGCAGCCTGGCCCTCCAGGGGTCGGACGGCCCGGCGGCCAGCGCGAGATGATTGACCGTTGGCGGCAGAGCATCGCCTAGTATCGATCTTTATTTGATTCTTTCTTTATCTCTTTTCTCTCTCTATTTCTTTTCCTTTAACTTTGTCTCTCCCTTTCACCCTTTTCTTTTTTTCTTTTTTCTTATCTCTTTTTAATCAATGTATTGGCATGTCGGAGCATCGGGTTGGTTCTGACGGTTGGGACGCATGCACGGGTTGTAGATTAGCGCTGGCTTGTTATTTTTTTGGCATTCTGTCTTGTATTATAATATCTCTAATATCTCCATCTTCTCATTGTCGGATTTCGGTTTGTTCGTGATTCGACCTTGCTGGATGGTCACCTTGAATATATCTTTTTAAACCAATGTCGAATTCCCAGAATTTCCTTGTCTCCTCTGTCCAATTTTACCAAATTGGTGACCTGTCCGCCCAATGCGTAAAGACCAGGGACCGCCGTCGGGCTGTCTGCATCCATCCGTCGGGTCTTCCTCCCCGCCGCCACGCAGGAACTGGTTCAACCAACCATCCCACCCAACTCCAACCCACAACCAACAACCAACTACCAACAACTCCACCGGAAGCGACGATGGTTCCTGAAAGAAATCCCCAGACATTCTCTGGATCCGTCATATTGACCCTGGCGAATCCGACCCAACCAATGTCTTCCCGTGAGCTAAGGTAGTTGATCGACGGTGGAGGGGGACGATTTTCCCGCTTTCGGACCAAGAAAGATGGACCAAAGTCAGTGACTTCACCTCCGCGTCTATTTTTTTCTTTCCTCCACCTTGTTTTCCACCCCTGACTCAACCAGACTTCTTCTGCTGTCTCTTTTTGGATCCTTGGTCATCCATTTCTCCATTCCCTCTTCTATTCGAGTCTCTTGTCTATTTCCCTGTCCTTCTATTTTTAATTCTTTTCCCCACTGCGCACTTGGATTCAACGCTGTCCCCAAGCTGAGACATACCCCACGCCTCCAGGATCCTTCATCCCCTCGGGTTCTTCTACACCTTGTCGATCGCTCCTCCATCACCTCCCTATCCCCTCCATCACAAGTCATGGGGGACTGTGGCACTCGTTGATCCGAGGTTTGTTTCCCCCACCGAGCCACGGTAGGTGAACTGGCGATGCCTCCCTCCGCCGTCTTCTCGTACTGGCGGCGCGACCACCGTCGGTCCAGTGCGACCCCGAAACTGGCGCCTCCGCTGGCCCAGGTGCCGACCATCCAAAGCACCCCCGCCGATGTGCCCACGTCTGTGGGCAGCTCCCCGGCGCATCCAGAGGGCTCGAGCCCGCAGACGCCGGAATACTCCCCCGACGCGGACGGGGAGAAGCTGAACGTCACCGTGTCGACGGCGGCCATCCCGCCGCCGTCGTCCTCGTCCACCAACCTCGCCGTCCCGTCCGCCACGTCGGAGATTCGTCCCCATTCGAGCCCCGAAGAAGAACGCGAACGAGAGGTGCCGCTCACCGCCCAGTCCAACCACTCGCAACCGTCCTTCACCGTCCCGCGTTCGACGGACCAGAGCGATGCGGAGTCGTCCAAACCGAGCTCGCCCTTCCGGCTGTCCTTGGGGAAGAGTCTGCTGCATGCCCATCACCAACCCTCCGATTATCACTCCAAACGAGCCTCGACCCCCGCCATGACCCACACTAGCCACTTCCGCTTCAAACCCGCGCCGGACGATGCCACGCCCGACAAACCCAACGCGGGACACCGAGATTACAAGAGGGACCGGGCGGATGGCGGGAACGGCGGCCGACGGCAGGGCGACCGCGAGGTCTCGGGGGACCACGCCTCACACAAGTCGGGGAAGGCGATGCTGCATTTGCTGAACCCCATGTCGCTCCTGGCCCGGAGACGGTCCTCCCACCTGGTCCACCTGCGGACGGAGGACACCGCCGCGGTCCCAGCCATCCCGGACGACTACGACCCACGGATTCGGGGGAAGATCGTGCATGACTTCTCCGCCCCGCGGCCCCGGCGGACGCGGTCCACCGCCCCCACTCGATCCGAGGCGGGCTCCCGGGCCCCCTCGTCGCAGGACCAGGCGTCGGCCGCCCGATTGTCGGACCGCGACGCCCCGAACTACGCCCCCGACCAGGCGAGAAAACGGCAGAGTGAATACGCCCCCGTTTTCAAGGAGCATTTCGAGGACGACCGCCCGGTGCTGCAGGTGGAGAACAAGGCCTACCTGCAATCGTCACTGTTGACGAACCCGGCCGCGACCGACCAGGACACGCAGGCAATTCCCGCATTTGCAAGAAAGCTGCCCGCACAGGTCCCCGCGGACGAACCCTCGTCGGACAAGATCTCATCGGACAAGCCCTCACCTGACAAGCCCCCGTCGGACAATGCTCCGGGCGTCCCAAACGAAGACAGGGCCCCGCAGCACGTACGCGATGCGGACACCATCGACATCACCCCCCATCAACCACTGGGCGTGCCCAAACACTGCAAGAGCAATGCATCCCGCTTCAGCTTCGACATGGACGCCGTGGAATCCGAGACCCAGGAAAAGCTGCTGGAGGAGAAGCACAAGGCCAAGGAGGCAGCGCGGAAGGCCAAGGCGCGCATGGACGGCGACTTCAGCGACGCCGAGGACGACTATGACAACGATCTGTTCGACGACTTTGACGGCCTGGAGGAGAAGATTCCGGGTGTGAACGTGGACGACGAGGAGGATGGGTACGACGACTTTCCCGCCCCCGACGCGTTGGCGAACAAGTCCTGGCTCGCGCCCGGTTTGTCCCCGGTGGTGGCCAGCCCCATCAGTCCGGTCGGACCCGGCTTGCCGCCGGGGGCGTCTCTGTCGACCCATGATCTGGGTACCGTGCCGACCCCGCCATCGGAGCGGACCGCCGGCGTGACTGCCGCGGAGTGCTGCCCCGCTCCGCCACCGGGTGCGCGGGATTCCACTGGACCACCGACGGAGGTACCGCAGATCCCAATCGGTCTCCCGCCGAGCAACCCACAGCCCTTGGTGGACGACGACGACGACATGTACTTTGACGACGGCGAGTTCGGTGATCTCACGGCGGACGTGGGTGGCGGGGAGACGTTTGACGAGTCTATCTTCGATGACGAGTCGAGCCATCTCTACAGCCGCAAAACGGCCACCGCGCAGCCCCCCGTGGCGCCCGCCGAGGACCGGGACCCCGCACCGGCGCCGATGGAGATCCTCTCCGAGCTGGACGAACTGACTCTGGACACCGAAGAACGTTCCGACGGCCTGAAGCACATGCCGAGCATGGCGAGCGACTATCGAGGCCTAGGGTCACGGCGCGTCGGCCGCGGCCCGCCGTCGCTGGATCCGGCCAAGGCGCAGGGTGGCGTGCTGTCCGAGCACAACCTCGAGGCGCTACACCACGCACTCGCCGCGGCGGCCAATCAGGCGACGCACGACGGACCCCGGGGCCGCGCAGTCAGCGGCAGTGAGCTGTCCCTGGGCGCGGAGAGCCTCCCGGAAAGCCTCCCCCCGACGCTGGGGGCGCCCCCGGCCCTGGGGGCGGACGATGGGGCCTTTGAAGACCTGGACGCCTTTGAGGACTTGGACGACGACGACTTCGACGCGTCGCTCTACAACGACCCCATCATCGCGGCGGCCAACGCGGAGGCGCTGGAGAATGACGACGAAGGCTTCTACGGGCAGGAGTTTGGGTTCTACGCGCACGCGCACGGAGCGCAGACGACGCAGCTGACGAGCGGCGGGTACTTTGGCCCGCGCACCCTCGAGGGCCTGACGCGGAGCTACAGCAGCCGCGGGACCTTCCGGGAACCAAGCCTGACGCCCATCACGGAGCGCAGCGAGTGGAGCACGCGCAACTCGGTGATCTCGCTGCCGCCGCACGGGGCGGGAGCGCATTCGACCCCGTCGCTGGCGAGCCCAGGGCTGGCGCAGCTGGTGGATCTGGGGCCGCGCGAGGACGAGATGACGCTGAGCGCGCTGATGCGGTTGCGGCGCGGCGCCTGGGGCGGCAGCAACGGGAGCCTGCGGAGCAGCAGTGCCAGTCCGCCGCCGCACCCACTACACGCACCGCACGCACCGCACGCGCCGTCATCGCACCGAAACAGTTTTACGGGACTGTCGGACGTCAGCCCGACCGTGCACAACGTGCCGCCGGACCTCCCGTGGGGGTCCAGCAGCACGAGCGAGTCTCCGCGGAAGGACCCCGAGACGAGCGGCGGATCGTCTCCGCCACGTCGCGTGGAGTCGTCGCCGATCCGGGGCGCATGAGACCTCTTTTCCCTTTTCTATTTAACCTCTCTCCCTCTCCCTCCCTATCTTCCTGCTTCTCTATTGTTTTACCGACATTGGTATATAATTTGGATCTATACCCGGCACCCTGATGTAACACGATCTCTGGGCGGCAGTTTCTTTTCCTCTTGACCGGTTGACCTTTTTGCATCTATCTTTTGTTTCTGTTTGCCCTCCTTTTCTCTGGCGTTTGAGAGATCTTATGACCGCTGTAATGTGTGATGTGCCCAACGGTGCTGTCTAATAGCCTAATCATCCGAAAGGGTCTTTCCCTTCGAGTCAATCATCGTCGATCCGCAACGATCCGGGCAAGGTCATACCCGGGCCGGAGATGTGGCGGTGTCTTTTCCGTTCAATACTTGTAGCGTATTAAGTATGCGGCATTAAAGCGATGCCGGAAATGTCGGCCCGCATTTAGTCACGCAGGGCGGACGGGGTTGAGTCAGCCGCCCACCTCAGCCACAGGCGTCATCGTACGGTACGGTACGGTGTAATACACAGTACGAGGGTATGAGTGAAGTCAGCCTGAGGGAAGAAAAAAAAGTCTCATAGCCGTCGATTTCGGCAAAGCTCTCTCTCTCTCTCTCTTCTCTTTCTTTCTCCTTCTCTCCTGTCCAACTTCCTCCCCTTCTTCACTCTCTCCACCTTTTGTCCTCCCCTTTAGGACTTCATTTGTGACGTTCTTTGTCCTTGTCTTTTCATCTCCACTCTCCCACCGCCCCCATTGTTAAGAGAGTTTTGATAACTCTCTGATGAGTCGCGTTTTGTTACAGGTGCTACGGCAATAATCGTCGACACCTGTCTTTGCTGGCTGTAACTGTATGTTCCCTTCACCCGGTGTCAGTCCCCATAGCTATCCTCCTTATGGAGCATGCTATATGTCTTGATATCTTGATGTCTTGACATCCCTTCTATCATACTGACCCTTTTATCTTCAATCTCCAGAGCTTAATCGATCGGTCTCGACTTCTTCTCGCTTATAGACATTCCCGGCTCCCTACCCGAGCTATCCGTCCACCACAACTCTCCCTATTCCGGTCTTTCATATCGTTCAGATTGCGCTCTCTTGCCATTGAGAGCCCCCGGAATTTTTCTTCGTCATGTTTCGTGTCACCGCGGTCAAAGCGACCAACAGCGGGATGATGCGTCCGGCCACCTGCGGCCGGCGATCCCTCGCTTCGATCGCTCGTCCGGCGGCTTCGTCCCGGTTCGCCCTGGCGGCCCGACGTCCGCTGGCCCTCGCCGATCGTCTGTCCCACGGGAAACGCTTCTATGCGGCTTCTGCGGAGGGTGTTGTGAGTATTGTCCTTTTTATATATCTAAATATTTGACGGACATGGAAAAAAAGATACCGGAATACTAATTTCCTCTAGGATGCCAATGACTCCTTCCTCTCCGGAAACACCGCCAACTACATCGATGAGATGTATCTGGCCTGGCGCAAGGACCCCTCCTCCGTCCACATCTCGTGGCAGACCTACTTCAAGAACATGGAGGATGGCAACATGCCCGTCTCCCAGGCCTTCCAGCCGCCCCCCACCCTGGTCCCCACCCCCACCGGCGGTGTCCCCCAGAACATGCCCGGCGAAGGCCTCGCCGGCGTCGCCGAGGGCTCCGACGTCACCAACCACTTGAAGGTCCAGCTGCTGGTGCGCGCCTACCAGGCCCGCGGCCACCACAAGGCCAAGATCGACCCCCTGGGTATCCGCATCGAGGCTGAGGCCTTCGGCTACAGCCGCCCCAAGGAGCTCGAGCTTGACCACTACGGCTTCACTGAGCGCGACCTCGACGAGGAGTTCTCCCTGGGCCCCGGTATCCTGCCCCGTTTCGCCACCGACGGCCGCAAGAAGATGACCCTGCGCGAGATCATTGCCGCCTGCGAGAAGATCTACTGCGGCTCCTACGGTGTCGAGTATATCCATATCCCCGACCGCCGCCCCTGCGACTGGATCCGTGATCGCTTCGAGGTCCCCGAGCCCTACCACTACTCGGTCGACGACAAGCGTCGCATCCTCGACCGTCTGATCTGGAGTCACAGCTTCGAGTCCTTCCTGGCCACCAAGTTCCCCAACGACAAGCGTTTCGGCCTGGAGGGCTGCGAGTCCCTCGTGCCCGGCATGAAGGCTCTCATCGACCGCAGCGTCGACTACGGCATCAAGGACATCGTCATCGGCATGCCCCATCGTGGTCGTCTCAACGTCCTCTCCAACGTTGTCCGCAAGCCCAATGAGTCCATCTTCAGCGAGTTCGCCGGCTCGACCGAGCCCTCCGACGAGGGCTCCGGTGACGTCAAGTACCATCTGGGCATGAACTTCGAGCGCCCCACCCCCTCGGGCAAGCGCGTCCAGCTCTCCCTCGTCGCCAACCCCTCCCATCTCGAGGCCGAGGACCCCGTCGTCCTGGGTAAGGCTCGCTCCATCCAGCACTACAACAACGACGAGAAGGAATTCAACACCGCCATGGGCGTCCTGCTCCACGGTGATGCCGCCTTCGCGGCCCAGGGTGTTGTCTACGAGACCATGGGCTTCCACTCCCTGCCCGCCTACTCCACCGGCGGTACCATCCACATCGTCGTCAACAACCAGATCGGTTTCACCACCGACCCTCGTTTCGCTCGCTCGACCCCCTACTGCTCCGACATCGCCAAGTCCATCGACGCCCCCGTCTTCCACGTCAACGGTGACGACGTCGAGGCCGTCAACTACGTCTGCCAGGTCGCCGCCGACTGGCGCGCCGAGTTCAAGCGCGACGTCGTCGTCGACATCGTCTGCTACCGGAAGCAGGGCCACAACGAGACCGACCAGCCCTCGTTCACCCAGCCGCTCATGTACAAGCGCATCGCTGAGCAGAAGGCCCAGCTCGACAAGTACGTCGAGAAGCTCATCACTGAGGGCACCTTCACCCAGGAGGACATTGACGAGCACAAGAAGTGGGTCTGGGGCATGCTGGGCGACAGCTTCGACCGCAGCAAGGACTACACCCCGACCAGCAAGGAGTGGCTGACCTCCGCCTGGAACGGCTTCTCGACCCCCAAGGAGCTGGCCACCGAGGTCCTGCCCCACCTGCCCACCTCCGTCGACCAGCCCCTGCTCCAGCACGTCGCCGGCGTCGTCAGCGACGCCCCCGAGGGCTTCAGCCTGCACCGCAACCTCAAGCGTATCCTGACGAACCGCCGCAAGGTCGTCGAAACCGGCTCGGGCATCGACTGGTCCACCGCCGAGGCCCTGGCCTTTGGTTCGCTGGTCGCCGAGGGCTACCACGTTCGTGTGTCGGGTCAGGACGTCGAGCGCGGTACCTTCTCCCAGCGTCACGCTGTCCTGCACGACCAGGAGACCGAGAACACCTACACCCCCCTGCAGCATGTCAAGGAAGGTCAGGGCAGTTTCGTCATCTCGAACTCGTCCCTGAGTGAATTCGGAACGTATGTTTCTTCCTTCTCTTTTTCACCTTTTTTTTTTTTCTATTGTTTCTTTTATTTTGTACAAAGGCAATCAAACTAACTGATCCAGTCTCGGCTTCGAATACGGTTATTCCCTGACCTCGCCCAACGCGCTGGTCATGTGGGAGGCCCAGTTCGGTGACTTTGCCAACAACGCGCAGTGCATCATCGATCAGTTCATCGCCTCCGGCGAGTCCAAGTGGTTCCAGCGCTCTGGTTTGGTGGTGTCGCTGCCGCACGGGTACGATGGGCAGGGCCCCGAGCACTCGTCCGGCCGTATGGAGCGGTGGTTGCAGCTCTGCAACGAGGAGCCCCGCATCTTCCCGCAGGGCGACAAGCTGGAGCGTCAGCACCAGGACTGCAACATGCAGATCGCCGTCATGACTACCCCGGCTAACCTGTTCCACATCCTGCGTCGCCAGATCCACCGCCAGTTCCGCAAGCGTGAGTCTTCTTTTCTTCGGTGGAATCCTGTTTCAAAAGCTAACTCTTAACAGCCCTGGTGATCTTCTTCTCCAAGGCGCTCCTGCGTCACCCCCTGGCGCGCTCTGATCTTGAGGCGTTCAGCGGAGAGTCGCACTTCCAGTGGATCATCCCCGATGACGCCCACGGCACCGCCATCGACGAGCCCGAGAAGATCGAGCGTGTGATCATGTGCTCAGGCCAGGTGTACGCGGCGCTGACCAAGCACCGTGAGGCCAACGGCATCCGCAACACGGCCATCACTCGCGTCGAGCAGCTGCACCCCTTCCCGTGGTCGCAGCTGAAGGAGAACCTCGACAGCTACCCCAACGCCAAGGACATCGTCTGGGCCCAGGAGGAGCCGCTCAACGCGGGTGCCTGGAGCTACGCCCAGCCGCGCATCGAGACCCTGCTGAACCAGACCGAGCACCACAACCGCCGCCACGTCCTGTACGCCGGCCGTGCGCCCAGCCCGTCCGTGGCCACCGGTCTGAAGTCGGTGCACTTGAAGGAGGAGCAGGAGCTGCTGGAGGCCGCGTTCAGTGTCCACCAGGACCGCCTGAAGGGCGAATAAATCAACCACTACCCCACTACACTATACACCACACCAATCGCAACGGACGGGAGTTGGACTGGGAGAGGACTACTGACTACTTTGTACGACTGCGGCATCGTTTTCTTTTGTTTATAAGGGGCACAGGTTCCTGGATAGCTTGTCTATACCTTGCACGTGTCTGGATCATGTAAATTAAGAACCTGGATATATGGTTTCGTAGTATTTTTACAGTTCTCTTGGTATTTTACAGTTTTTTGAAAAATTTTCATCGTAGTATTTATACAGTTTTGAAGAATGTTCACTTGATAGATATGCATGACGTCATCATGCTCTATGCTGAGTCAGATGTGAATGCCAGATAAATCAGGCCGCTATCACCTGATTCGGCCCGAAGGGAGTCTTGTTCAGTCAGTCATTTCTCCGCACTTCAGCCTCACATTTTCTCCCATCGATCTCATCTCCTCAACTCACCTCAACCCAACCACCACACATGATTCCCCATCACATATGACCCCAATCTTCTTGCATTCTACCCGAATTAATCTAAACCCCGATTGAGAGTCAACACTCAAAATGTCAGCTCTCACAAGCCACGCCGCCATACCCCCATCAACCACATCAACCGCCCCCTCAACAACCACCACCGCAAATCATAATAACAAATCCCGCCAAACACGCACCAACCCCTCCCGCACCTCCAAAACCCAAACCCGCACCTCCTTCGCCTACGGCCGTCATGCGGACAACGTATCTCCCCCCGAGACGTCGTCCGCTCCGCATGGGTTCTATCCTGCGCTGACGCACTTCTCTGATGCGGTTACGGCGCTGCCGAGGGAGTTTAGGAGACATCATTCGCTGTTGAAGGAGGTTGATGCGAAGGCTTGGGCGCTGGAGGAGAATTTGGTGAGGTTGTTGACGGAGTCGGTTTCGGGATCGGGGTCGGGGGCGGTGTCCGGGGGAAGTTTGGAGAGGGCGCCGATTATTGGGGGGGTTGTTAGGGAGGACTTTTTGGATACTGTGAGTTGTTACTTTTTTTTCTTTTCATTTTTTTGCTTGTGTTTTGGGTTGGTTTGGAGGGTGGATGGAGAGAGGGTGGAAAAGAGAATGATCAAAAGAGGTGAAAAATTAGATGGGGGGGAAAGATGAGGAAAATATGAAGAGAGAGAAAATAGTGATGAAGAAAGGGCAAACTGAAGGCTAACTCTATAGAACACACCCCCCGAACCAGAAGAAAGCAAAAATCGTCGCCTCCTCTTCGATCGTGTCCGAACCACCCTCTCCGACCTGATGATGACTGCCGATGAGAAAAACCACGTCGTGTCCAACGCCAACGACGAGCTCGATCGCCAGCTGCTCCGTCTGGATACTATATACCCATACATTGCAGGCGAGATCAGTGAAGAGGCTCGTATGGGCAGTGTCACCCATTGGGCGTACTCCAACCGCAACACGGCCAAGCCACCGGCAAACGAGCGCCCGCGCCGGGAGGCCGCGTCCAACAAGGATCTGGCGCAGGCTCTGCACGAGGCCGAGGCGGCGTCCCGGAGTGAGGCCCGACGCGAGGCCGTTCTCGCCCGTCGGCAGCGTCGCACACACGCGGATTCGGATATGGATGATACTCGCGGCCGCAAGGGACAGGGTAGCAAGTCGCGGGCCGGAGAAGCTGGCCACGGCGCCCAGACCAAGCGGCGCAAGGTCGAGCGGCCGGCGCCTGTCGACGGGGCTGCCATGGAGCGGACGACCAGTGGCACGGGTGCTTCTGGGCGAGGGGTGTCCAAGGACGGAGCGGAGGTGAAGAAACGGGCGCGCGCGCCGAATTCGACCGCTGCGCGAAAGCGGTATGTCATTACAGTCAGAGTGTCTGATTGGTGCTAACGTTGGTAGGAATAATACCGGTGTCTCCGTTGCTGAGTCGCCTGTCCTCGCGCCGTCCCCTCTGGTTGGGGCTGCTGTTCCCCGCACCCACAGCCCTGGGGTTGCTCGACCGCAGTCGTCTCGCGCGCAACAAGGGGCCACAACAAATGGGCGGAGACCGGCCTCGTCCGCGTCTAACAGGACCACCAGTCACAGTATGATCTAATCCCCACCACTTTTCCACCGAGAGTAGCAGAACTGACGGTCCACAGACAAAACCGAACCCAAGCCTCCCAAAGAGACGCCCAAGATGGAGATCGCACCCTCGCAGCCGGACCCACACCGCAAGGAAGACACCCCGGAGACATCGAAGAATCCCATGCCAATAAACACCAAGCGCGAAGACGAGAGCAAGCCCGCCGAGTCGATCGAACCGCGCGACACGCCCGTCCCAACGACATCGCACCCAGCGCCGAAAGGACGATCCTCCAAGACCTCCACACCGGTTACCACATTCTCCGACGCGCACCAGCAACAGCTGCAGCACCAACAACAGCAGCACCACCTCCAACTCCAGCTCCAGCACCAGCAGCACGCACACCAGCAGCACCAGCAGCGTGTGCGCCCAACCCGCAGCACGGACCCGGCCCCCGCCAAACGATCGCACAAGAAGAACGGCAGCATACCAGCGGCGGTGGTGACTCGGGCGCCGTCCGAAGAAGAAGAGTCTTCCTTGCACGAGGGAGAAGGCGACGACGAAGACGACGACGGCGAGCCGCGGTACTGCTACTGCAATGAGATCAGTTTCGGCGAGATGGTCGCGTGCGACAATGACGCTTGTCCACGGGAGTGGTTTCATTTGTCTTGTGTGGGGTTGAGCAAGCCTCCTGGGAAGAATGGTACGCCTTTTCCTCCTTTCTCGTTATACTATGTGTTATTCGAACGTGGCTAACTGGTGCAGTGAAATGGTACTGCAATGAATGCAAGGATAGTATGCGACGGAGCAGGAGTGGGCGGTGATACTACCAAATTGAAGGATATGATAGAACACGCAGTGGGAATATTTGTCAGAGTTCAGGTCGATAATGCTACCCACATACCACATACATGCTACACCCATCCATCCAACTCCAGTAATCCAGCAGCACCAAACCAACAATACTCCATAACAACACAACCAACTTAAATCAAATCAAACAATCAATCTCTCCTCCGCCTCCCCTCTCCACTCCCAGACGCAGCAGAAGCAGCAGAAGAAGCAGAAGCAACAGCAGAAGCCTCCCCCTCCAACCTCCTCCTCAACCCCTCATACCTGCCCCCCTCCCCACCAGACCTCGAACTCGCAAACCCAGACCTAGAACCAGAATCCCTCTCCCCAACAACCCAAGCCGGGACCCTCCACCCACCAACACCACCACCTCTCCTCCCAGAGGACCCCAAAAAGGGCAGCACCTCCGCGCGCCACGCAAGCCCCACACCCCAGCCTATCAGCGCGGGGAGAAACATCGCCGGGAACTGGGACAGGGCGAGTTGCGCCGCGACGAGGTAGACGGGGGATTTGTCGGTTAGGAGGATCCCCATGCCCTTATTGTCTGTTTCTTGTTGGTGTTGGTTTTGATCTTCGGTGGGGTTTGTTGCAGGGTTCGTCGAGGAGGATGTAGACGGAGAGGTAGAAGATGGTGATGAAGAGGAGGTAGATACGCGATAGGAAACCGTATGCGGAACCTCCACATAATACTGCACCAGCAGGGCAAACAACGTAGCCGTCGGACCGGAGGGGAGGTAGTTGAGCTTGTGCAGCGTGAGCGGGCGAAGCACAACGGTGAGTAGTAGCGGCGGGAGGAGGGTCGTGTAGGGCAGTGTTGAGAGGATGAATGTCTATCCACCACCACCATCATCATCATTAGCTTTCTCTTCCATATCATATCCATCCATTGTATGGAAAAAAAACTAGGGGGGGTTTGAAAAAACGAACAGCAACCTTGCGTCCCCCCCACCCCCTCTCCACAACCCTCAAATTATAAACCAGCAGCGCGGCGAACAGCGCCTCCGTGGAATTCGCGAACCCCGCGACCTGCCAGATCAGCGCGCGCCAGAACTGCCCGTACGGCCAGAAGTGCGGGGAGATGTGGATGCTGGCGAGGTGTTTGCTGTCGAGGATGGAGAGGAGCACGGAGGAGGCGATCGTGTAGATTAGGAGGGTGCGGGTTAGGGGCGTGTGTGTTAGGGTGGGGGTTTGCATGTTTCTCTCTCTCTCTTTCTCTCTCTCTCTCTTTATTTATTTATTTCCGCTTTGTTTGTACTCGTTTGTATGCTTGGGGTGGGGGGAAGTGGTTGGATTGGTAGATGCCCGGGTTTGGGGTGTGGTTTCTTTGGAGGGTTGGGGTTGCTGAGGGTCTGTTCTGTTGAGGGTTGCTTTGAAGGTCGTCGGAAGAGGGACGATGTCCCTTGGATCTCAATGACCGTTTCTTCGAAGGATGCAATAGTAGAGTAAGAGATTGTGCTGGTTGGTTGGTATAGGTTCAAGGTAATGAAGTCTCGGAGGTGCGGAGTTTAACACGTCGCATTACTCCGCACCGCATACACCCACCGCATACACCCATACCCATACGCGCATCCCGCTATCAATCAATCAATCAAGCAATCAATCAACCGAGCTCACCGCGGCATGCCGAGTCGATCTCATTACATCAAGTCACCACTACTACAACAGTCTACAAGATAAAAAGTTAAAAATAAACAGAGAAGGGGAAACAATTATTTATTATCCTCTACCATCTTCATCTCCTCCGCCAACGCCTTCTTATACTTCCCCAGCGCAGCCTCCAACGCCCTCACCGTCGGCCCCAGCAACTGCCTAACAGCACCAGCACCCCCCGGCACGCCCTCCAGATTCACGCGCCGGCGTCGCCCCGTCGCCTCGAGCATCTCCCGCGCTTGCCGCTTGAGCTTGTCAACCTCGACCTGGCGCTCCGCTTCGGCGTCGTTAGCGACCGCCGAGATGCGCTCTTGTGCGCGGTTCAGCGATTCAGCTAGCGAGGCGACTTCTCCAGCGCGGTCTGGGTTTCCAGAAAGGAAGGCCTGCCAGAATTGGTGGAGGAATTCGGTCGACGTAGCGTGTGTTAGGGTTAATCGGTCGTAGAGCGCGGTGGACAGGCCGTAAGTGTCGGTCGTGCTGCCTACTTCTGTCTGGGCGCGTCGCTCGCGGATCGCGGTGAGGATTTGCGCCGACGCGCGCTGGAGGCTCGCGCGGGAGCCGACTTGGGGTGGGGCGTTTGTGGAAGGGTCGTCTTCGTTGTCGTCGTCGGGCTCGACGAGCTTGCCGAGTGGGGCGGTGCCGTCGGATGGGAGGTGGTATTCTATTTCGATGCGGAGGTCGTTGAGGATCTTTTCTGGGTCTTGCTGCGAGAAGAGCCGGCTTTGGGCGTCTGCGCTGTCGTTGGTCTGCGAGGAGAAGAAGCGGCTTTGGTCGCGGATGTTGAGCCGGATCCGGTCTTGCGGTTCGTCGCCTCGTAGATCCCGTAGTTGGAGTTGGTTGTATGTCTCTTCGTCGATGCCGCGCGGCGCGTGCGGGTCGCCGTCTGCGGGCGCCACGTTGGCCATGATCTTCTCGCTGAGCGCGTTGAGAGACCGGATGATGGGGACTTTTTCGACCGTCGACGGCCGCATGTCGATGTCTGGGCGGTTCCCGCGTCGCTGGCTGTGGTCCTGGTCGTTGGCGCCCAGGTCCAAGAAGTGAGGCACGTGCATCTCCCGCGGGAGATTCCCCGACTCGTCTGCCTTGAGGTACTTGTCCAGCACGGTGTCGGTCGCGTCCGTTTCCGAGATGCGCTCTCCGCGCAGCTTCTTGAACAGCCGGCTCTGGAAGAAGCGCGACCAGAACTGCTGCTCGCTCAGCTTGGGCACGGTCTCGTCGTACACGCGCTTCACCAGCGGGTGCTGGTTGAAGATCAGCTGGATCTGCTCCTTGCTGATATTCAGCTTCGTTACGTTGTCCTCCACCCGCGGCTTGAGTGTCGATAGCACGTTGTACGACCCCCGCGTCTGCGCCCGCTCGATGGCATGCGCCCGCAGGAGATGCAGCCGTGCGGACCAAAACTGCGACATGAACTGACCCGCCGTCAGGCTATCTGGCTTGGTCTTGAGCAGCTCCGTGAACATGCGCTGCAGGGCCGGGTCCGCCCGGAGCAGCGACTGCTGCAGCTCCACGTCCCACTTCAGCCGCTTGTCGTCGTCCCATGGGTGCGGCCCCGCGCCCGTCTGCGCCGCAGTTACCGCGACCGCCGGTGTTGAGGCGGGCTCCCCGTTTCCGGGTGCCGGTGTGGGCGTCGCGACTGGGGTCATCTGGGTCGACTTGGCGGCTTGGATTGCCGCGCTCAGCGCATCTTTGATGGCGTCGGCTTCCGGACGGGCGTTGTCGCCGGCTGTGAACGAGAAGACGTATTGTTCGGGGGCATTCGGCGCGTTGACGGGGACGACAAAGATCTTGAGCATGACTTTTTGGCTACTCGCGGGGGTTTGCTGCAAGTCTATTCCACATTGTCAGTCAACCGTCGGGGGAAAAAAAAAAAAAAAAAAAAGAATGGAAAGATAGGCAAAGAGGAAAGCACGCACTGGTTATCTGAGAAATTGGCAGTGTGATAGCCCCCGGCCCCCCAGCCGCCGGTGTCCATGAAATGGACTGGCTGTCCTGAGCCATCGTTAGGGTGCCATCTTTCTTCTTGTAGGCCGCCGATCCGCTCGGAGGTGCCATCCTAACTCAACCGCGTCCACTGTCGTGAGCGGCGTATGGGGATCTACCCATCGGGAGACAGACAAGCCCAACGAGAGTCCGGAAGGCGGGACGTATGTCGAAGCCTTCAATAGGGTCGTGGAGTGATGAGAGCGAACGGTATCAGAAAGAAACGAGACGCGGTGGAGCAAATCGATGAGGCAACGGATGTGACACGTGACCTGCACAGACCTATCTCGGAGTTAGTCCCGGAGTTATCCTATACTTATTCCACGGGATAAATAGTCTCTACAGTCCAGTCTACAGTCTACAGACCGATCGGTCAAAATATCAAAATTGGAGAAATCGATTGACTAGCCCATAACACCGTGCTACCACAATAAACGCCAAACTAAACATCCAGACAATGCCATCCGCGATAATGACACATTTTGAAAAACGAACTTCGCCAGAGAGGGGATATCGCAACAGGAGATACTGCAAGACCGTACTCGAACATTCCCAACGCTGAAAAGAGATCGCTCCCGCTATGCAGAATACAACACTCAACCCGTCCAGTAAGAACATCCATCCACGTCCGCGCTGGTCGAAAGCAAAAGATCCATGCGTGACGTGTCCGTCTGCCAAAACAAAAACAAAGACAAGAGAACAGAAGATAAACAGAACAAAACAAAACAAAACAAAAAAAGAAAAAAAAAAACAGATATGAACAAGGGTATAACGTAAACAAAAAAGTATAGCAGAAACGAGTCGGTCATTTCTTGAACATGTAGTGTCCGTAAATCCCACCAACGTCGCCGACGGCGACCGGGATCTTGCGCATGCCCCACCACCGGGCGCCCATCTTCCATCCCCGGGAGCCGTCGTCGACCGGCTGGTTCGGCATCGAGGCGGGGTCCCGAACGTACCAGCCGCGACGACCCAGTTCGCGCACCGTCCAGCCCAGGTTGGTCTTGGCGTTCCGGGTCCGCTCACGCAGGGGCGCAATCAGCTTGTCGCTAAATTCGATGACCTGCAGGGGCCAGCCCTGCTGTCCCAGGAGGAGGCAGGTGCTCGTGTTGAAGACGGTGCCGAGAGACAGCTGGGGCGCACGGTTAAGGTCCAGGTAGCACAGCGCCGAGGGGACCCAGGGGGTCGCCTCCTCGCCGGCGGGTACGGCGGGCGGGGCCAGGAAGGCGTTGATGTTCTGGGCCGACAGCTCGGCGGAGCTCAGGCCCAGCTCCTCCAGGTGCTTGGTCAGGGGCACCAGAGCGTTGGCGTGGGCGGACGTGACCTTGGCGCCGCCCAGGTTGAGGGACCGCAGGGTGGCGGGCAGCTTCGGGAGCAGCCGGGACACGTCCTCCTCGTCGAGCAGCCGGAACCGCGAGGGATCGGTCAGCAAGTTCAAAAAGACCAGCGAGTCGCACACGGCCGGGTGGGTGGTCAAAAAGTCCACGACCCGGGGCCCCCGGAGGCGGGTGCACCGGGACAGGCCCAGGTGGGTGACGCGGGCGGTCTCGGGGATGGCGAACAGGGCCGCCTCGCTGATCTGCGTGTGGGTGACATCGAGGTGGGTCAGGTTGATGAGGCGCGGGAGCAGCGTCTCGAAGGCGGAGGCCGGCAGGCTGCTGCACTCATGCATCGAGAGGCGACGCAGGTTCGGCAGGGTCAGGGGCAGGTTGGGCCCCGCGATCAGGGCCTCCTGGAAGACGGCCGAGAAGGACTGGGTGGAACAGCCGCAGAGGTCGATAGCGGCGAGGTTGGGCAGGCCGGTGAATAACTTGCGCAGCACGTCGACGCTCAGGTCACCTTCCACATGCTCCTGCAGCAGGCACTCGCGCAGGTTGGGCAGGAGGTCGAGGCACTGCAGCAGGGTGCGCGGGGTCAGGTTCTGGATCTCGGCGTTCATCTGCTTGGTGCGTCCCAGCCCCACCGAGGTGAAGTGCGAGAAATCAAGGCGGCGAACCAGCGTGCCGAGCGCGGGATAGGACGACATGTGGTTGAGGGCCTTGGAGAAGATGATGGAGTGCGGGAAGGTCATGTTCCTGTACAACACACCGAGGGTGGCCGCGTGCAACGTCCGGGAGGTGAGCAGGCAGGCAATCAGATCCACGTTGCGCGGTGCGTAGCCGTTGGGCGGGACGTCGATCGCCAGATGAGAGATGATTTGATCTAGACTCTGTCAGCGGGGGGGTTTCTAGGATTCTTCGAATACGACAGGTTCTAGATTCCTTACCGAGAACCTCTGGAGGCATCTTCTCGAGAGGGGACAAGCCCGGGACCGGGGCGGCCTTGGGCTCCTCCTTCTTCACATCGACCTTGGGAGGCGGCGTGGGCGTAGGCGTCGACTCCCAGGCCCAGCCACGCGACTGCATGCCCCCGAGGCTTCGCAGGTCGCTGTAGCTGCGGCTCATGCTCCGGCCTCCCAGTCGGATCTGCTTCCAACCGAGGAAGCCGCCGCAGGGGCAGCAGAATTGCGGCGGTTGCTGCATCTCGGGCCCGGCGGGCGGCTTCTGCTCCTTGGGGGATTCTTCAATGTGAGTATCCACGAACGATTGGGCGATACCTGTCCATTGCCCCAGTTAGCGGCGATCCATAGACCCCCGGAGGATCCCCCGGAGCGGCGGGCATGCTCGGCTTACCGTCAACGTCTTCTTTGATGGAGCCGCACGAGGGACGACGGCGGCTGCTGGAGCGGGAACCGTCGGGCGAGGAGCCAGAGGAAAGAGGCGAGGAGCTGCGTGAGTGGTTCACGGGGGAGGTGTCGCCTGCAGTGATGGTGGAGAGTCGAGGGCAGGAAGGTTTATGGGCGGAGAATCCGGGAGAGGCCATAGCGGAGGACATGATGCAGGTGTCGGCGGGGTGGGAGGGGCCTCTTGGTTCTATATAGGGTACGGACGTAGGGCTCGTCCCAGAATAGGAGAGAGAAAAAGGGCGGAGAGTTTCGTGGGGACACGAAATACCGAACGAGGTCAGAGGAAAAGTGGGATGGTTGTAAAAAAAAAAAAAAAAAAAAAAGTCAAGCGGAAAAGTAAGCTTCGCTTCCCCGGATTCCACAGTTACTTTCCGGTACGGAAAAGATTTTGCACCTGGAAAAAAGTAACGGTAATTTTAATTTTAATTGTTTCTTCCTGATTGAGGAAGAAAAAAAATCAAAATTAATTAAAGGAAGGGGGGGGGGGGGGG
>NW_020194101.1:0-55691 GCF_002847045.1 Aspergillus candidus | reverse complement strand
TTTTTTTTCTTTTTCTTTTTCTCTACATTTTCTTCTATATTATATCCTACTCTTTTTTATATATTAATGTTTAATTCATATTATCCTTACATGTTTGTCTCCTCGCATCCAGGATGTTGGTGTTTCCAGCAAACAGGAAGTGGGACCTGGTTAGTACTTGGTACTTGGTACTTCGAAAATCCATATAAATAAATATAACCAATATAATACCATAGAGGAAAGATAAACAGAAGAATTGACTTTGTCGTACATAGTCGAGAACAGAGACTCGTTATCATTGGCAGTCTCGAGAGGGAGAAGATGTGCACTGACTGCATCGCTTGAGCGTTGTGTGGAGGAGAAAGTGGATTTAGTAGGAATGGTGGATGATTTAGTGACAGCCGTCATCAATCATTGCTCTATTTCTCCTCTAATTCTCTATCTGTCTCAGTGGTTCTTCTCTGGTGATTCTCCAGTCTGTTTCTCATTTTATCGTCTGGTTATTCGGTTCTGCTGTCCATGGATACCTCAGGTTTCTCTCCAGTTGGCCATCCAGAACGAACAAGAAATAAACATTCAAACAATTCCAAATCAATTCATCAACAATACTGAAAGTTGTAGAAATAGAAAGGTAGAAATCAAAAATAAAATATAGAATTGATTTATACAATTATAGAAATAAAAAAAAATAAATAAGATCAATCGGTAAACCCCCGTTCCTCCTTTTCCTAACCCCTCCTCTTCCCTCCCCCCCCCCAAATCCATACTCCTTTTCTCTGGCTGGGGGATCTTCTTAACTTCTCTCTCTCTCTCTCTCTTCCCCTTCCCCGCCCTCTTCCTTCTCCTCCACTCGTCCCTTTCTTTTTCTTTCCTTCTCCTTTCCCCTTCCTTTTTCTTTCTATTCTTTCTCTTCTCTGGGTAACATCCTTGATTTTACCAAAGAATTGAACTTCCCTCGTTGCGACGCTCGTCGCATCTCCTGACTTATGTGTGGTCTTGCCGACTGCCCCCATCTCGCCGATTCCCCCCTGATCGCTCACTTCTCCCTCCACCCACCAACGTCCCATTGATCTCGACCCTGTGGAGGATTGCTTGGATAATTTGGAGATCACCCCTCGAATGCGCTGACGACGTCCACGAATCGGTGACGAATTGATGACCACAACCTTGCGACTACCGACGAGATGCCCTTCTCTTCCTCCGCCACCCCCGAGGTGTCCACCACCCCGCTCGCCGATTACTTTTGGATAGCTGGCGTGGATGGCTCCGAGGTTCTGGAAACCTATCAGCGATTGGGTGATGAATACCGTGCCAACAGTGCCACCTCTCCCGGTCCCGCCTTTGCGGATACCATCGAGGAAGATGCCGATGCCGAGGAGGCCCACGACCCTCGCCTCGACGGTCTCTCGCGCCCCGGCTCTGTTGTCGGCTTCCGCAATTCCTTCCAACGTTTCTCCATGCGCTCCGGCGACTCGGACCCCAATGAGAATGGCTCCAGCAGCAACCGCAGCAGCATGACCATCAAGGGCGCCCCGCAATCGCCCCGCGCCTCCACCGCCGCCTTCTTCGAGGACTTTGATTTCGACAAGGCCCTGTTCAAGTTCGCCTCCGAACGGGAGTCCTTCCTGTCTGATTTGAGTCTCAGCGCCGGCGCCATCACCTCCTCGTCCCGACCCCGCTCGCGCTTACGCACCCAGAAGATCACGGCCGACGAGAATGCGCAGTCTCCCGGTCTGCTGCGTTCGGGGATTGGGAGTGTGCGACGGCACATGGCATTCCGCGATATGAACAGCATGAAGCGACAACCTTCTGTTGCGCGACAAGGTAAGCCACGGAGATTCCCCGCTTAGCCCCGCCCTGCGGACCCTGAGAAAGGAAGACAGACAGACAGACAGGCAGACAGATAGATAGAGAGAGAATGAGTGTGCTAATTGTGAAACCCAGCGTCGATCCGCACCTCTCGCCGTCTGAGCAACTACAACTCGGTCATCCCCGTCCCCCAACCCCTGGAGATATCCCCCACCATGCATCCCCTGAAACGGAGATTCGAGCCCGTCCTCCTCGACCGATACCCCCCCAAGGCCATCTCCGATGAACACAAGGTGCGGGGCAATTTCCCCGACTACGTTCCCATGTTCGCCTTCCCCAACGACATCAACATCGTGTCCTCCGACCAGCGCCCCCGTTCCACCTGGCACGGCTTCGCTATGACGACAGATAATGGATCGCGCCTGCACGCCATCTGCGTGATCATGTGGATCCCCCTGAACCCGCAGGCCGCAGAGGAGTTGGAGAAACGCTGCGAGGAGTGGCGCAAGGACAACATGACGGATGAGGAACGCGAGCTGGCGGCGAGTTTAGGCGAACGACTGGCGTCGGAGCGTGCCAAACTCTCCCGCCTCCTCGCCCAGCTTCCCACGGTCCCCTCGGGGTCCGACTCGCGAGAGCAACTGGAGGACGAGATCAGCGCCGTGGAGGAGAAGATCGGGCTGATGACCGACCTTCTGCGCCCCGTTCGCCACGCCGCGGCCTCCAAGATCGAAGGGTTGACGGACGGCGACACCGGGTTTTGGATCCCCCGTGCGTACGGCATCTTGGGCCGGGAGGAGAATATGACCAGCTTCTGGAAGGAGTGGCTGAAGGCGGTCGTCGTGCCCATGACCGATGGCGGGGTGCAGCGGGTCCCGCAGAGCTCCCCTCGTCTGGGCGTCTGGCAGCCCCTAGAGCGATACGTGATGAACCTGTGTACCGAGGCCTTCAGTCCCAACTCGTCCAAGACCCAGGTCGAGCTCTCCGTCCGGGAGCTGCGACTCTTCGCGCGCAAGGAGGCCACCAACGAGCTGCCCGGCTCGCGCAACACCGACCTCTACGCGCTATTCCGCACCCTATCGCTGGCGAACATCATTATTCTGCTTGAATACGCCCTGACTGAGTCCCGCATCATCTTCCTGTCGTCCCACACCTCGATGCTCTACCTCGCCACCCGAGCCCTGGTGGATCTGCTGTTCCCGATCACCTGGTGCGGCGTGCTGATCCCCGTCCTGCCCGCGCGCTTGATTCAGGCCCTAGAGGCCCCCTGCCCCTACATCGTCGGTATCGAACGCCGGTACGAGAAGGTCGAACTGCCGTCAGATGACTTCGTGCTGGTGGACCTCGACTCCGACATGATCGAGAGCACCATCCAACCGACCCCGCTGCCCCGTCATCAGCGGCGGAAGCTCCTGTCCCTGCTTCAGTTGGCGGCCCCCCACCACAGCCGGTGCGGCGTGCCCACGGGCCCTCCCGCCTACGCCGTCGAGGCGTTCCCGTATGATTCCTTCATGTCGGAGAACTCCTCCGTTTTCACCTCCAAGGCCCAGCCGACCCAGTTGGCCAAATACGTCAGTCTCAACTCGAGCTCATTCGGCCCGCAGACCGTCCCGCCGACCGCCTATCCACCCCTCATCTTCAATGCCTACCTGCACGCGCGAAACGAGCAGGCGCCGTCGCGGGGTTACTCTTCCAGGGGCTCCGACCGACCGGGCACGAGCTCGACCACCAAGACCGGATCCCCCCCTTCCCCGCGGGACTGTTCGCCCACGTCCGGTCACTTCCCGCCGATGCCCACGACGCCCAACTCCCGAAACGATTCGGGCATGGCGCTCCAGGCGTCGCTGCGGGAGAAGCGCTCGGGCCATTTCGACGCGGCCTCCAGACGGAGTTCGTCCTTTGGCATGGAGATGCGAGGCATCCCGCGACGGCCTAGTGCGCCGTTCCTGGGCCACGCGCCGAACCTGTCCGTGACGACCCTGAACACGGACTACAATTCCAGCTCGACGTATGCCCCGTCGGTGTATGCCCAGTCCACCGTGGCGGCCTCGACGATCGTGCCCCAGGCGACCGTCCAGCCGATTCACAACGCCGAGGGTACGTGCTGGATCGAGGGCCATTGCATGCAGGTGCAGCCGTGGGACGAGCGCGCCGTGTGCGCCGTGTGCGACGACCGCGCCGAGGAGGGCATGTACAAGTGCAGCGCTTGTCAGGCCGTGGTCCACAACCGGTGCGCACTTCAGATCTGCCTGGTCTGTCCGGCGGCATTCTATCCCGACCAGGTGCGGGCCGCCTTTGTCCGGTGCTTTGCCAGTTTGTTCTACACCTATAAGAAGTTTCTGCAGCCTGCGTCTGGTGATAAGCGGAAGGCGGGTCTTACGTACAGCTTTAATATGGAGGCGTTTATGAAGGGGTTGCCGGGTGAGCATGCGGAATACATTGCGATTCTTCAGCAGACACAGGGTATGTCACCATAAAGGGGGGGAAAGAAAAAAAAAAAAGAGAAGAAACGTTGCTAACCTTTCTAGGGTTCAATCAATTCATCAGCGATCGGGAGATGATGAACCCCAAGTCCAAGGACCCCCGGATGACGTTGTTCGACGAGATCGTGCTTTCCAAGCGCAATCGCGGCCGGTCGTCGATCTTCTCCAGCCGGAGTACGACCGACTTCCTGTCTGACACGTCCAACCACCTTTGGCGGACCGCGAGTGCCACGTTCGCCGCGGGGGGTCGGGGTCAGAATAGCATGGCCGGGGAATATACGCGTGTCGCTATCCGAGGTTTGTTTCCCCTTCTATCTTCTCCCACTGTCTGACAAACATGCTGATATTGACCTCTCTAGCACCGGCCAAATTGGATACTAGTCTTATGAAAGAACCTCGCATGATCCACGGAGCCCCGAGAGTATCGAAGGCAGCGAATACGGCTCGAAGAAAGCCGCTTCCCAAGCTCATGAGCGGGCTGGCCATTTCACCCCCGTAAGGGAGGAACCTTGAGGGATCTCAGGGATGGCCATCCATGCGATATCCGCCACCCACACTCCGCACAAGATCCATGATGGCACGCCGTAGTTGGTTGGATAGCCTGCGTGGGCTTCAGCATCCACCGGACCACCGGATGCCAGACAGCACGTCATCAACCCCTGACGACGACAAAGACGTCGGGGCGGTACATAAACACATACCTTCGTGTACACACATAACATACCCTACACATACATTTCTCATTTCTGATTTGGTTTTGACTGGAGATTATGATTGTCACTGCGGTTGCAAAAGCGTTTCCTCTCTTTTCTTTTTGTTCTATTCAAGCCCATGCTCGTGAACCGTTGGCTTCGATTTGATTTGATTGATTTGATTTGATTTCCTCTCAATACCCCCTTTTCATTGGTTGGTATTTGCTTTCTTTCTTTTTTGTTCTCTTGTAATACCTTATTGATGGGTCAGTCGACGTTTCCCAGCTTACACTTGTTCTTGAACCGTGGGAGGTGATTGTGTTTTTCTTGTCTTCTTTTTCTCTTGTTGTTTTCTTCCGTCTTTTTTTTTTTTTTTTTTTTTTTTTTGTCATGTATGTAGGATAGACGAACGAATCTGTGAATAGTCATCGCCTCTGCGGCATTAACTCCATTCCATTTCCATTTATCCCTATCCCTATACCCATCTTCAGCCGACCCACGAGAATAGACAACACCAACCGATCACTCGGCAGCAAAACCCGGTATCTAGACCCCAAACAAGCACCGTACCTCGGACAAGCAAAAGACGATCGAATGCCGTTCACCGGCCCAGCCAAGCTAAGTCAACCATCCGATCCGCCCGACGGACAAATTCACGACTGCCACGGCCGGGTGTAGCCAGTCGGGGGATGTCCAGCGTCCGCCCGGGAGCAAGCCCGAGTGGATATGCGTGGACGAACCGGAGTGGGTGCTGATAACGCCAGCGCGGGCTTTTTCCTCGTATCATTGCTCGGAGAGGGGGCTGTGTTATCTGCTCTTATAAGGGTTGTCGTGTTGTTGTTTAAGTGTAGTATTATTTAGGTAAGGGACCTGTTACTACGATTGTGGATATGGTGGTAGTTGGACCGTAGTAATCATAGAAGCATAGATCACCCCATGGTCCGAGTCAATCGACGGAGAAGATCGTTACTCAACACGCCTAACTCAAGAGTCAGGTAAGGTAGTATTCCCCCAGTGTCGTAGGATGAGGCATCTCGATCGACCGAGTAAGGTCGTAGTTGAAGCCGCTGATCCCCCGCCATTATTGGTGGAGAAATGACCTTTTCGATCCGGGATAATTCAGCCAAAACTCCGGGGAAATTAATCCTTTCACTTATCCTCGTCCTCTTCCTCTTTCTCTACCCTCTTTCTATCTCTCTTGTTCTTCTTCTTCTATCATCTGCTTTGACTCTCCTACCCCCCTTATCCGGCAAATGTCGTCGTGTCGCTTGGTTTCTCTCCCCGGGTCTTTTGCGTTGTTGATGTGGGTTGAGTTGGTTACTTATTGGGCTGGTTGACCTACTTCTTCTACAACAACACTGGCAACCCCTCTATCACTGGCAGCCGCCTATCGATATAAACCCTGCTTGGTCGACTGCTTTTTGCGATATCTCTGTCGATCGGCGGATACCATCGGTTGAATACTGATATACTGGACATCCGCTCAGTGCAATACCCCGATATCTAACAGCGCATCCACCAACCGTCACCAAACTATGAAAACGCCGTCGCATCCATAGAGATGATGCAGACAGCTTTAGCGATGACCCTGCTTTCCGAAAGCGCCTCTCCCGTTGCCATCTTCAAATCGCCTTCCTCGTCCATGACCCCCTCTTACCCTCCGACTCATCAACTCCCTCCCGAACCCTCGCAGACGGTGGTCGTCGTGTACAGTCCCGGACGAGATGCGATCGTGCAGGTCGTCGCGGATGTCCTGGGCAAGCCGTGGACCGCAGAAACCTCACTACCGGCCCTAGGGAGAGGCAGCCCCGCCGTCGTCGTGGGGATCCTGGGCGATGACTGGATGCGGAGTGTCCCCGCTGCGGAGAAGACCTCCGACTGGGTCGCGATCAACACGCACTGCGTAGATGACGGGTCCTCCCCGGAGGAAGCCCTCACGGACGGCTGCCACTATGAGTTCTTATATTCTCTGCGGAGTCCCTTCTTCCGCCGCGACCTGACGCGCTTCCTCTCCCTCATCCTGGGTCAGACGAGACCCCACGAGGACCTCAAGGCCAAACATCGCACCAACTTCATCTCCACCACCTTCCCGGATGTTCATGCGGCCTTGCCCAATTTGGACATCTTGTCCGTCGGGGCCGATGCCGTCGAGATCCGCGTAGACCTGCTGGTGGATTCAGCCCCGCACGCCCTTCCCAGCCCCGTGCCTAGCCTGCGATACGTCGGACAGCAGCTGATGCTCCTGCGCCAGCATACCGAGCTGCCCATCATCTTCACCACGCGCTGCACCAAGGAGAACGGCAAGTTCCCCATGGCCGACCCGGCCCTCTTCTACAAGTACCTCCGGCGCGCCATCCAGTGGGGGGTCGAGTACATCGACGTCGAGCTCTGGCTGCCCGAGGACATCCGACGCCGGCTGGCCGAGAACAAGGGCCACAGCATCATCATGTCGGCCTTTCACGATTTCTCCGGTACCTGGAAGTGGACCTCGCCCGAGGCCCCGCGCATCTTCGCCGAGAGCGCCAAGTACGCCGACATCGTCAAGATGATCGCCATGGTCGGCACGACCGACGCCAACTACGAGCTCGAGTACTTCCGATCGACTGTCAAGGAGACCCAGGGCTCGTACCCGCTGCTGTCGGCCGTCAACATGGGCCAGATGGGCCAGCTGTCCCGCGCCCTCAACACGGTCTTCTCCCCCATCACGCACCCGCTATTGCCCATGATCGCCGCGCCCGGCCAGCTGACCGCCGGCGAGATCAACGAGGCCCAGCACATCATGGGCCAGCTCCCCAAGCGCGACCTCTACGCCATCGGCTCGTTTCGCTCGACACCCCAGTCCGTCTTCATGGAGAAGTGCTTCAACGAGCTCAGCCTGCCGCACACCCTGACCTCGATCGATCGCGGGCCCACCGGGTCCATCGAGCGGGTGATTACCCAACCTAACTTTGGCGGCGCCTCGGTGCACCCGCCCATCGCCAGCGGCAGCACCAACATCCCCGCCGTCAGCGAGGCCGCGCGTGCCATCGGCCTCGTCGACACCATCGTCGCGGTGCGGCGCGACGACGAGCCCCGGGCAACGCAGCTGGTCGGCGAGAACGCCACCTGGAAGGGCATCCGGGCGACGCTGACGCGGGACTACGTGCCGTCGGCCTACCGCGGGCGGGCGGCCATCATCCTGGCCAACGGGGAGCGGGAGGCATCGGCGGCCCTCTACGCACTGCGCAGCCTGGGCGTGGGGGCCATCTACACGGTCGGGTTCCGAGGCAGCGGCCCACTGGCCCAGGGGCTGGAGCCCTTCACCTCCCTCCAGTCGGTGAAACTGGTGGAGCAGCCGTTTGTGATCGTGTCGGCCCTGCCCCCTGAGAAGTCACTCCTGGTGCAGCCGCTGCTGCGACACTACCGCACCAGTGGGCGGGTCTCCCCCCCGTCCACCCGCGGCAAGGTCTACCTGGACCTCACCCGAGGCGACCGCACGGGCGACCCGGTAGATGTGGCGGTGCGGGCGGGCTGGACGGCGTATGGGATTGAGGACGTCCAGGCCTGGACGACGGTGGAGACGTTACGGCTGCTAGTGGGACAGAACGTCCCGTTTGATTTTGTACGGATGGCGTCTGGACGGGTGTTTTGAATATCAATTTTTTCAATCATATAGATAGAGCGGCAGTGGGGACGAAACTTTTTTTGACACATGAAGAAGGATTTCCAAACCTGATTCAGAAACACATGCATGCATACTCTTGTTTTTTTATCCTGGCACCTGAAACGGTCCGATCGACCCGACTTTCCCTCAATGCAAAACGACAGAAAGATGAACCAGGCACAAGACGGAAGCAAGGCCCGTGATGGACAGGGGAATCTTCCGACGTTCAACCTCAGCGCCACCATCCTATAGGATCTTCAAGACAGTTCGGTGGATCCCGTATAACGGCGCTCTGATATACCTCCCTAGTCAAATATCCGGTATAGCCTATTTAGCCGGAGGGAGGGGATCGACATGGGTGGTTGGTTGGCTGTTCACTTGTTCGTTCTGCACGGTTAGCTTCTAACAAGGCTCCAGCCCGCTTTCGGTCCAAGGGCGCCTGGTAAATTAAAAACTAAATGAATCCAGTGGCAATCAGATGAGGTTATCCCCGCATCGGCTGTTGCTCCGTGGCTTTCAACTGCCTTAAGCCTTGCTTTCTCCACTTATGTCCCGCGACGCTTTAAACCCGAGCATTTGCCTCGCTTCTCCTCTTTTAGTACTTCTGGTTGGCTTTCCTCGTTGATTCTTCTGACATTCCCTCTTTGTCTCCTGTTGTTCTGTTGTTTGGTCTGCTATCGTTCTGTCGCTCTTTACCTTCGTTGTTGTACAACGGCATATCTATCTTCAAATCCATGGGATCCTCTCCCAATGTCTCGTCCCCAGATCAGTATCGACCGGCTGACGCCCCGCCGTGTCAATGCCGAGCCTCGTGAGTCGATGAACTGCAAGTCATGCCGCAAGAGAAAGGTTGGCACCCTCCCCTCCTGTATCTTAGTGGCAGTCCGCTCACTGGCACAGATCAAGTGTAACCGTCTACGCCCCAGCTGCGAAGCCTGCAAGGTCTTCCAAAGCCCGTGCATCTACGGTATGATACCCTCATCCCATAGCGTGCGTCAAAGACTAATAGAACAGATGCCATTCCCAAGAAACGCGGTCCCAAGACCGATGTGCTGGAGGCCCTGCTCAAACGGGTCGATGGACTCGAGAAACGCTTGCAGGATGACAGCCACCCGCTGTCACCCGAATCCTCGTCCTCCCCCGTGAGAGCAGTGGAACCATCCTCCACCAACTTTGCGGCTGCGCCCCCTCCCCGGGGGTTTGCACCCCCGACTCTCCAGTCCCAGTCCCAGTCTCAGCCTCCCTCTCAGAATCAAAGCCGACTCCCGGATGCCATGCTCGATGCCTACTTTGGTCGCCTGCATGGCAAGCCGTATTATATCTTAGATGAGGCGTCCACGCGCCAGCGTCATCAACTTGGCCACCTCCCTGCCGCTCTTTCCATGGCCATCTATGCGTTGACATCGAAGTGAGCTCACCCCAGCTCAGCAAGAGTGTTTTTGTGTTTTCTGACAGTGTTAGGTACACCAACCCGACCTCCCCTCTGCCGAGTTTGGACTACGCCCGCCAGGCCAGACGTATGATCGATGTGGACAACCCCTCCATCGATAGTCTGCAGACCCTATTGATGCTCTCCCAGGCCTTCTTCGCCCACGGCTGTGGGAAGAAGGCCTACATGACGCTAGGTACATCATCCTTCTGCGAACCGACTCGGTCGAGGACTAACATCAGACAGCAAACGCCGTGGCCATGGTCGTCACCCTCGATCTGTACCGGGAAGTGCCCGCCCAAACGGCCCTGTCCGCAGCGGACCGCGAAACGCGACGCCGCCTGTTCTGGACCGTGTACATCATGGACCGCTTCCTTGCGGCAGGCTCCCAGCGGCCCTGTCTGATCGCCGACCCCTCCATCGTGCTGCGTCTGCCATCCGTCGGATCTGAGGTCGGCGAGCTGTTCGACCCCGCCGGCCCCAACATCCAATACGTCCCGGACCGACGCAAAGGTCCCGGGCCGGCGGCCCTGCTGGCAGACATCACGCGCATCCTCGGCGTCACCCACCGCTATCTAGCGGCCGGCGGCGTCAAAGGCGACTCCCACTTCCCGTGGCACGCGCTGTCCAACCTATCCAAGATCCGCCAGGAGTTGGACCTCTGGGCCGCAGGTACACAGGACCTGTTTGCCTCCATCGAGGCCCTCTTCGGCCACGCAGAGAGCACTACTCTGCTGCTCAGCAAGCTTATCTACCACGTTGTACACTGCCTACTGTACAGACCCTTCCTCCCCATCGACCTCGCCGAGCTGCGCGGCACAGGCCAACACCAGTCATGGCAAATCGAAGCCACGACACTGTGCTTCTCGCACGCCAACGCCATCGCCGAGCTCGTCGAGCTCGCTCGCCACGCGCCCCGCATCGAGTGGCCCTCTCTCATCGCCTACTGCGTCTGCACGGCCGGCACCGTCCACGTCCACGGCGTGCACTACCACGGCCGCGAGGGCGAGGTGTTCGCCTCCAGCGCGGACTTCCTCGCCCGTGAGATGCACCAGCTGGCCTGGTTGCGCCAGTCTTGGGCAGGTGTCCAGCATCATCGGGAGATGTTGCAGGCTATCTCGTCGGTGCATGCTGATTTGGTGAGGGCGCTGGCGGCCCGGCCGATTCGGTTCGCGCCGGTCTTCCATTTGGAGGACTTTTTGGATCGGTATCCGGGATTGGTGGTGGAGAGTGGGCATGTGCGATTGGTGGATCTTGATGATTTGTATGTTCTATTCCACCCCGCCCCCTCTCTTCTATAACTTAAACTTACAAAAACAGCACCCCCTTCTCCCGCCCCGACCTCCAAGACCACCGCCCCTACGGAATCCCCGCCGCAACACCCATCCTCCCCTCCCAAGGCCGCTCAAACTCCATCAGCGGCCCCCACCACCACCCCACAGCCGCAGACCTAGGCCTGGACCCTAGTGGTTCAGGACTAGGCTTCTCCTCCTCATCCGGCACCAGCACGCCCCCCACAACAACAACCTTCCTCTCCGAGGCACCCACCCCACCCAACCAATCCCATTACGCGACCTTCCCATTCGACGCCTCCATCTCGGGGGCGCACGCGCTGACACCCGGGGGCCAGTCCCAGGGCAGTACGACTGGGAGTGGTACGGCGGGGAGTGACCCCGCGGGCTCGGAGAAGGACCCGTTTTTGAGTTTGCTGGAGCAGTTGGCGGAGAATGAGCACTCGCAGGGTGGGCCAAGTGACTTGGACTTCTTTCTGGGAGGGGAGCTGGAGAGGAGGGAGGATGCTTGACTAGCTCTGTCTACTTAGTTGGTGGTTTTGTTGATGTTGTTGGTTGATGTTTTGATGATACCCTATACCCTTACCTTCTTGTCCTTCTTACCTTTACCCTTACCCTTTGCCCTGACACGAATACCCTTTGTTTAGAAAAGCTGTCTTTCTTTCTCTCTTCTCTCTCACTCTCACCCACTCTATGTATATATGGGTGTGTATGTGGCTGTTTGTATATAGTTTAGCCAGTACACGAGCGGAATTATTGCGGGAATATATGATTCATGGTATTATATTAACAACACGAGTATAAGCAACTTCGACTGTACTTGGTGCAGCGAATTCTAAAAAACACATACTCATTAGATAGAAGTAGACTGATGTGATGGTAGTGATACTCCTCCCTTAGATAATATATACTAGTATATAGATAAGATCACCCGCAATGAAATGACATCATGATCGAATGATCATTAACATCAACCATCAACCCCACAAAATCATAAGTTACTCTACTTACTACTCACTATATCCCATTCACGAACCTCAGATCAAACAAAGACAGCATCAATACAGCATACAGCCAGCCAGCCAGCCAACCATACAGCAAATAAATGAAAAAGAGAGAGAGAAAAAGAAGAAAGAAAATGGAATACGAAGCCCCCCTAGACTCCCTAGCAACAGTCAACGGCTGGGCCCAAGGCTCCCCCACACGGCCGTTCATCTCCATCGTCAGTCTATACATGGCGCAGCAGATGGATGTCAACAGTGCCGTGGAGGAGATCGTCAGTGTGTTGAATGTAAAGTATCAGTTGGGGGATATGAACATCATCGGTATCCTTCTTTCCCCATTCAACCCTTCCACTCCACCAAGTAAAAAGGAAACAAAATAAAAAAAATAAAAAACAAAAAATGAACCTAACCACACACATATATGCTCATGAATAAACAGGAGAATACCTCACAGACCTCTGGCACACAACCCTCCACACCTCCAAAAAAACCCCCCACAAAGACCTCTCCTCCCCGCAACCCGACCAGCCAACACCCACCCAAAGCCACCTCCTCACCCTCCTCCGCACCCTCAAAACCCAACCCCCGCCCCCCGCCATCCCCCAAAAACACCCTCCCCCGCCAACCCAGCCATCCGCCCTCGTCTGGGCCGACCTGCCGCTCTTCGCGCAGTCCGTGCGCTCCGCCCTCCGCGACGCACCCGGTCTCGGACGCTGCGGGTTCTCGGAAGCCGAGGCGGCCGGATGGGAGAATTTCACGGCCTTTGTGGCGCTTGTCGCTAGGGATGTCTTGCCGCCTTCGCCTTTGGAGTACTCGGGGGGTGGGGCTGGGAGTGGGAGTGCGGGGTTGGAGGGCGTGGCGGTTAGGATGATTCGGTTGGCGTTGGAGGAGAGACATGATGGTGGGTCGTCGGTTTATGAGGATGGGGCTGGGGTGGATGGTGATGCTGCTGTTGATGCGGAGATTTTGCTGGGCGGCGCGGCTTCTGCTGCTGCTGCTGCTGCTACTACTACTACTTCTGCAGGTGGTGGTACTGCTGACGAGAGTAGAAGAGCTTCGCAGGTAATCCCCACCTACGAAAAAGCGGACGAAGTCACCAAGCTCAATGTCTATGTGGCGTGCGCGGCGCTGTGGGCGATCATCATGGGCGAGGAGCTGTGGGAGCGCAAGGGCGATAAGGTTGGCTCGGTGGTGGGGATCACGGTGACGACGGGGAACCGGAGGCAGAGTCTCTTCCGCGAGGGGATTCCGCTGCGGAGGTGGGAGATGTGGACGAATCGGTTGGAGTTTTTGAGTAGGCGCGGGGATTTGAGGATTGAGACGAGGGAGTTGGCGGCTGAGGGGGCGGCTGTTATGAGGAGGGTTCTTTGATTCTTTGATTTTTGTTTTGATTTTGCATTTTGCATTTTTATATGTGTGTATATGTATGGATGGTTGCATGCTGTTTGTAGTTATAGGTAATGGCGGTGATATGTACATCAAGTACAGCATTCTTATTTGCACTAGTAGCTATGTTATGTACTGAGAAATGATAATAACGACAAAAAGTAACCCTGTTATCGCTTAGGCAAGTCAATCCAGCTGGTCGATCCTCATCTTAATGTATTCGAACATGCTCAGCAAGATCATGTTGTTTACGCCAGTCCGGATCAATATGATCGACAGTCCTTTGTACATGCTGGACTTGGCCACCGCCGCCGACGCCTCGCCCACTTCTTTGGTCTTTCCGAGTAAGACACTCTGGGCGCGCGTCTTGCGAGTGTCCAGGGGGTAGGTCTGTCCGGTCAGTACAAGACACCGAAGGGAGACAGCAAAGGAGGGGGGAATGAAGAGAAATGAACATACGCAGAACCATGGCACCGTGCTGCAGATCGCTCCGGCTATCATGGGTCCTCCGAATGGGGACCCGTCGGTCCCAAGCTCCTTGGAGGCAATCTGCTTCACAGTCTCGTACACCGAGAAGTACAATCCCGATCCGAGAGTATCCCGCAGCGCGTGGAGTTTGAAGCCCGTGTACAGACCGCGGAATCCATATCGCTTGACGATCTGCCGGATTGCCTCGATCGTGTTCACCCGCGGCTTGCTCCGGAGAGAAGGATCGTTGACCGCGTCCGGGGACGCCATGGCACGGTTGGACACCAGGACGGACGTCTGCACGACGTTCTTGGCCAGTTCGAAAGGACACGCCAGTGGGGCGGTACTCAATCCCGCCAGGCACCCGGCGACGGTGAACGTCGCCATGGACGACAAGGTCGGACTGCTGCCGGGTTGGTTATATGTGGTTAAGGGAGACACGCCGGTGATCGTTTGGACCAATTCAGAGAGGCGCACTTTGGCCCAGTTATAGGTCGAGAAGTTCAAGACTCGGACGGCCGTGACACTTGCCAGAGGTGGAAGAGCCCCTGATTTAGACGGTCAACTCTGTGCTATAATCCGGGCGGAGCCACCTACCAGCAACGTAGCCACGGGGTCCTTCAGTCCGCCAGATGTAGCGAGCGCAGGTGAACACATTGTGGAAGTTGTGACTGCAAAGGCGTTAGCGGTTGGCCTACGTCTACCCGTCCGTCTCCTTCGCCGTACGTACGTCTGCATACGGGTCTTGACATTCTCTAAAGGCGTCTGTGTCAAAATGATCAGCCAACATCCTTTGCCCAACGCAAATTCCACGCACCACAGCCAGGGTGGCGCAAACGGTCGATGTTCCGGAAGCAACCTGGGTCTTGTAATCTTTCAAGAATTTGTTTCGAGTCTTCTCGTTCGCGAGCCAGGTGCCGCCGTTAGGCATGTTGAAAGGTTTAGAGGGTGGCGAAGAAGGAGAGGGAAGCGGTGCATGTTCAGTGTGTCTATCAAGAGTCATCCCTGGAGGTATCCCATCGGGGGCAGAACAGTGGGATGTTGAATTGAGTCGTCGTCGTCGAGTCGTGAATTACAATCAAACACGCAGAGAAGTAGGCTGGGGAACCCTATGGAACGCAAAGCGGTCTCTCAACGTGCGAGCAGACCGTTCGGCGTCCCACAATTGTCCACTAAAACTGGCTGTCACAGCCCTAGGGAGTTTGTCGGCCTGGTATAAAGAGAGAAAAAGGCGGTCGGTTTACACAGAGAAAGTGGGGTTAAAACGATCAATCAAGAGGCGATGTTTGTCGAGCGGCCTCTACTTGTGAGAGGCCGGGGGGGGGCGACGGGTCCTCGTTTGGACGATGACGGTGGCTCTATGATTCAGACGGCTATAGAAGCGCCTGTACTGTTTCGCGAGAAGTATGGCGAATTTAGCAGTGATCTAGGAGTTCGTTACTGTCCGTCGACCGATAGTCCGTCAGTCATTGCTCGACTCCTGGTGGTTTTCTTTTCTTTCTTTTTTCTCTTCTTTCTTCTCATACAGTTGGATGAACAGTTTGTCAAGAATTGGGAGATCAGATAAGAGGGAGACAAACATACCTCCAAGAGCGTAGGTTGAGGGAGTACGTGGGGAAAGAGTTGAAGAAAAGAGAGAGAAAGAGAGAGAGAGAAAACCCCACGGTGGGAGAAAAGAAGGAGGAAAGTGATCACCCAAGGTCGAGCATCACCAGTCAAGGGTCCAATCGCAAGAAGCCCATTCGCACCGCGACTCGAACCACCCCGTTGGTTTCTGCCAAAGAAATGAAAGGATCAGGCAGGCATGTGGGCCGATTTGCTTCTCAAGCTCGAACCAGTTTAGGCCTTTCTGTCCAATGACGTCGTCGTGAGGCATCCAGTGCGACCGCGACTGAATCTCCACTTTGCTTGACATGGTCTTTTCTGTCGATCGATGCAAGCTGCTGCTCCAACAAGATGAAAGAGGGGAATACAGTACCATGTCCTCTGTACTTTTGACAGATCAAATGATGGTCTTACTAATTACTTGAATAACCTCGTTCCCAGGCATTATCTAAGACCGCATCATCATCATCATGAACCTCAAATCCCATCGGAGTGAATCCATCCGGCGGTGGTCGTACCCGCCTGTCTAATACCACAGATTCATCTCTTCATCTACCTCTGATCATCCTCCAGAGCAACAGGGAGTGGAATCTACCCCGCCTTCTCTAGTCTCGGTCGTGCGTGATTGGCACAAGTGTCGCATGGATGGCAGTCTCAGCTGGCCCAAAGAGGGATAGAATCCGGGGAATCTAGACTTGTCGAAACGGTACACCCCCTCCACGACGACCAGATCCACGGTGGATGCATGGCTTGATATCCGAGAACAAGAGAGACAAAGCGTCCATGGGTTTTGGCACTGGATGGGGGATGGTGTCGTAAGCGGTGGGTTGGTCCAACCTTTCCTCCACGGATGATGAAACCATAGTTCAATCGGGCGGGGCCATGATCCTATGGTGGATTTGCTTAAGCGCAACGATTGACTTCGCGGTCAAACTGAAGCTCTTATAACCACGACCACGCACCGTCCGCCATGGAAGCTGGCTGCCTCAGGCACTAATATCAAGACGACTAACTATGGCCGGAGGTGAAGAAGATCGGTCTATTGACCATGAGCTGGAATGTTGAGCGACTATAACACTTCAGGACCGCATCGTGTGGTCCTCAACTCCACCGAATACCCGTCCTCGGACCCTGGCAGGGATCGTCTTCACGTGTGTCCATGACTTACCGATGGACTGTATGCAAGACCTGGCGATACCTGGGCGCACGAAGTGTAGACTGATTATGTTATGACTACTGAACGAATCGACAGATGCGAATGGCACTGACTAATATTCGCATGACTCTTTTTCCCGATCATCAGAAGAACCAGCGTGGACTCTCTAGCTGGTGTATTCCATGTTGACCTCGGGACCTCGGTCGCGCGGCTGCGATCGTTTCTCCGCTCCCCGCAAGAACTCGAATTTCGCGGTCTTTCCCCAGTTTCTCCTGCTCCTATACCCATTTGCGCGTCGTTCCTCTTGATATATTAATCTGTCCAACCTTCTGCAGTTTTTTACCCCTTTCTGAAAGATCGGTTGACCTTTTGTTTGATACCTCTCCTTCCATCCAACGAAAAGTTCTCATCCCCTCACTTCCCCTCTTTTTTTTTCCCTCCCACAGTTATTACCTGCACAATGGTCAAGCAAGCTGGACCCGCCTACGTCTTGGGCGTGGGCATGACCAAGTTCATCAAGCCCCGTGGCAAGGTCGATTACCATGAGCTCGGTTTCGAGGCCGGTGTCAAGGCCATGCTGGATGCCCAGATCACCTACGACGATGTCGAGCAGGGCGTCGCCTGCTACGTCTACGGCGACAGCACCTGTGGTCAGCGCGTCTTCTACCAGTTCGGTTTGACCAACATCCCCATCTACAATGTCAACAACAACTGCTCCACCGGTTCCACCGGTCTGGCCATGGCCCGTACCCTGGTCTCCCACGGTGCCGCCGATTGCGTTATGGCCGTTGGATTCGAGAAGATGAACCCCGGCAGTCTGCAGTCCGTCTACAACGACCGTGAAAACCCCACGGGTCTGTTGGGCATGATGATGGCGGAGACTCGCGGCGTCACCAACGCCCCGGGCGCCGCCCAGATGTTCGGTAACGCCGGCCGCGAGTACAAGGAGAAGTATGTTTCTTTTTTTCTCCTTTCAACCCTTCCGCTATGTCCTTGGATGCCTGGCTAACGATAATAAAAAAAAACAGGTTCGGTGCCAAGAACGAGGATTTCGCCGAGATCGCCCGCGTCAACCACGAGCACTCTAAGCGCAACCCCTACTCGCAGTTCCAGACCGAATACACCCTCGAGCAGGTTATCAACGCCCCCATGATCCACGAGCCCCTCACCAAGCTCCAATGCTGCCCCACCTCGGACGGCGCCGCCGCCGCCGTGGTTGTGTCGCAGGAATTCCTCGACGCCCGCCCCCACCTCAAGGACCAGGCCGTCCTGATCGCCGGTCAGCAGTTGGCCACCGACAACACCTCCATCTACAGCAAGAGCTCGATCGACTTGATGGGCTTCGGCATGTCCCGCTTCGCCTGCCGCGAGGCCGTCAAGCAGGCCGGCGTCAACATCAAGGACATCAAGGTCTGCGAGCTGCACGACTGTTTCTCCGCCAACGAGATGATCACCATCGACGCCCTCGAGCTGTGCGAGCCCGGCAAGGCGCACGAGATGGTGCGCAAGGGCGACATCACCTACGGCGGCCGCATGGTCATCAACCCCTCGGGCGGTCTCATCTCCAAGGGTCACCCGCTGGGCGCCACCGGTCTGGCCCAGTGTGCCGAGCTGGTGTGGCACCTGCGCGGCTGGGCCAACAACCGTCTGATGGACGGGACCAGCTCCGCCCTGCAGCACAACCTCGGCCTGGGCGGCGCTGTCGTCTGCACCGTGTACAAGCGCGCCGACGGCAAGGTCGCCGCGGCCGTTCCCGACGCCGTTGTGGGCAAGGCCAACGGCCTCGGATACAACCCGGCCGTCGAGGCCAAGGGCTTCACGGCCGCGCAGGCCAAGGCGGTGCTGAGCAAGAAGAACAGCTCGGCGTGGGCGCTGTCCGACACGCAGGAGCGGGTTATCGCCCGGTTTTAAACTGTGGTCATCTTGTAAATTTTAATTCCTCCACGATTATTGAATATAGCGAATCAATTTCATCAGTAAATATACCCATAATCAATAAATTCAGAAGGAATAAGATTGAAAATAAACAAATCTGTAAGAGCAGTACTGCTAGTGACCGGCGCGATATTGGCCCGGCTTACCTAAGCACACACCAGCGGCCGAATAAAACTCGAGCGAAATTCCGCCCGCGTTTTCTCTTCTTCTTTCCCTCCTTTAACGGTCTCCAACATACCCTTGCTGACGGAAGCCTTTCAAAGCTCATGCCGTTGGGAAATTTTAGCTTGGGACCGAGAAGGATTATCTCTGCTCTTTCTAATCCCGATGCCTGCCATTGTGAGGTAGTTGGGTTCGCTTTGAGCAAACAGCACTTCTTAAAATATTTTCTTTGGTCTCGCGACTGGCTGGCATGCCAGTCGTGTCGGATTTATCCGATGAGACGGTGGATTCTTCGGAATGAGCCCTGGTGGCTTTCTTGACTGGGAAGAAAATGGTCTTCACCTGGTCTTTTTTTTCATTTTCATATCTGTTGAACCAGATATTGCTCGCCTACTAATCATCCACAGGATCCTTTACTAGGATCCTTCACTAACAGCAGTGACAGTACAGTAATCATGCTCGGCATTTTCGAAGTCTCGTCAGTCACTACTTTATGATATTCGAGGTCAAAAACATTGCCAATATCAAGCCTTTGGACTTTGTCCTATTTCTCCCTCGTGTTGCGTCCGTTCCTCTGATGGGCCGGTACGTGTCAAAGTAGGGAGATACATTCCAGTCGTTTTAGCAGATACAAACATACCAGATACCATCGTGAAACATGCAGTCGTGCGGCATTTCTCTGCGGCCTTATCGAGCTTGCATCATAATCAATAAACAAACACATCTTCTGCCAACAATGAACAAGAATCTTTTGTCCAATTCCCAATAAGCGAGTAGTTTCTGACGAAGCTAATCAGCCTTGATGGCAAATATCTCATGTCCACTTAAGACATCTACTGTCGATCCTTGAAGATAATTTAAACGCAACGCAATCCAGGGCAAGGAGGGTCGCAGCGCCTCATACCATTCGTGCTGGTCACCCTTCTCCCTTGCTTGTAATCAAGGCGCATCACTCGCCTGTTGACTCACATGGTGCAGAACGCGTATGCCAACCATGGAAATAGGCGCGAATGCTGCACCCCGAGGGCATGCGCGCGATTCTCCTTCCTCGTCTGGTTCACAGCGTTGGTGAAGCCCTGCTGTTATAAAGAACGCTGGCATATCCATCTCCTTTCGTTGGAGTTTCGACCCCATTCCCTTATTCCCTCGACGTGCGTGTGCTATCCATCCCACTTTCATTCATCCCTGGTCATCGAGATATCCACGCTCGAGGCTATCCACTCCTTAATACTCGCTCTATATCCATCTACACATACAATAGTTACTACATCAAACCATCCATCAAAGCAAACAAAATGGCCCGATTCAGCACTCCTTTACTCGGCCTTGCCCTATCTCTCTCCGTCCTAGTCACAGGCCTACCTATGGACGGACTCAACGCCCCCTCCCCAGACGGCGCCATGTCTGTCGACCAGGCCTCCAAGATCGCCTTTCAGTCCCTAAAGGTAAAGTAAACACAACCACCACCACCACATATAAAACCTATAGAACCACCCATTAACACAAGAACAGTCCGCCGCGGACATGATGGGCGAAATGAACGGCCTCACCGACGACGACTCCCAAACCGACGACGACGGAAACCTCGTCCTGCCTCCTTCGGCGAGCGAGATCGCGGCCGTTGCATCCGCCCAATCGGCGACGCCCACTCCGGCTGCTACTCCATCGGCTACTTCCCATGGTGCGGCTAGTAGCACTGCGCCCTCTGCGACGCCTGCGCACACTACTACCTCTATTAAGAACAACCCGCTCGGGAATTTGAACATTCCTATTATTGGGCCCCTGCTTGGTGGGAAGGGTCTGTGATGATTGTTTGTTCCGTTGGCTTGGCTGTGAAGGCGGGGTTTGCTTTCTGATAGGTGGGAAGTGCGTGGGTGGTTGGTTGGTTGGATTTCATGTCTTATGATGCTGGCGGTGGGGAGGGGGTTTGTTTTTTCTTGCTTCTTGGCTTTCAATTCAATTGTTATTCAACGATCAATGGAGGTGTATGAGACGCGAGGGTTTCTATTCCTGTAGTCTTAAATACCCGTGGCTGATCCGGATCACCGTGTCCAGTGATCTTGGCCACACACCTTACATAGCCCGTCGTACATGAAACCAAAGCCGCAACTTCCTGGAAGAAACAACATGCCCGTGATGCTCTCTATCTCTCCGATCCACTATGCGCTCATCCCAAGACCTAAGCAGGACTAAACCCTCATGAACAAGACCTAGCGACACAAGTAGCAGCAAGCCTCGTGTCTTCTCATTTAATTCCCGTGATGATGCCAGTCAGTTAGCCCCATGTCAACCGGTTGGTTACAAGTACCGCAATCCCTCTCTCGGCTGATTGATTGACTGACTGGCTGACTGATCCGTACATTGCTAGCGATCACCAGGCGTGCACAGGCAGTCTACCCCAGCTAGCAACGGAAATCTTTTTCAATCTGCTAATCGTGTCCCAAAAGATTTATAAGAAGGAGCAGAAGATGAATAAAAAAACACACTCATGGGTTGTCGGTTTTGTTCGCCCGCTGTTGCCCCTCATAGAGACCGGTGTAGTACCCAGCATAATACCAGGACATCATTAGGTTCTTTAGCCCTTCGTCTTGAACTGTTTGCTTGTTAGTTTCATATAAGTCAAGGAGTTTGTACTAGTACATATACGGGATCGTTACTTACCTTGTGAGAGCATTGGGTGTGGCATAGGCGTGGCTGTTATTGGTGTTGGTGTTGCTGCCGTGGGACCGGCCTGCTGCTGATTCCCTCTAACCGGTGGCGGGTTAGACGCTGCAGCAGGTTCTTCCATAGCCTGTAGATTGAAAGATGAGCATGCGCAGCTAGACAACCGATAATCGAGCATACCTCTGACACCTCAGCTTTCTGACTCTCAGCCTCGACGGCTTCTCCATCTTCCCCTTCTTCCATAGCATCAACCTGCACATCATCCCCCCGACCCGCCTGCTCAGCATCTTCAGCCTCTCTCAAGACATCATCAACATTTTCCCCTTTAGCGTGGATGCTGTGGTAGAGCTGTTGTTGTTCATTAGTCTCTGGACGTGTAAATCACGTGCGCCATGGGACGAGAACGGACCTTGTATTCCTCGACGGCCTCGTCCCAGCTCTGCACGAGCGCCGAGTCGTCCCAGATTTCTTCCTCTGTTAGCGGTTTGGAGGCATTCTTTGTCTTCCCCATGGCATCTATTTCAATAAAGAATTCGTTGCTGTGGTTGTAGTTGTAGAAGTAATGATGGAATAGTTCCTGACTAAGTGGGTGCAATAAACATGCGGAGCTAACTGACCGCTTGGCGCTTGTTCCGTCGGGGGAAGAAAAATTGGAGGGCAGAAAAAAAAAAAAAGTCTCCCGCATCTCTCAAAATCTAGAGCCTTTCACGTTCTAGTTTTACCACATTACAATCATAGCAATGGCTCCCGATAAGAAGGATAAGAAGCGTAAGGGTATGTTTCTATTTTCTTATTTCCCTTTTGACGGTCGAACGTCTGATACTAACGGTTGACAGCGCCCGCCGCCGCCGTCGCGCCCGCTGCCGACTCGCCCGCGAAGAAGACCAAGAAAGCCAGCGAGACGACCAAGGAGAAGAGCGCGCCGAAGCCCGCTGTGAAGAAGACTAAGGATACTGAGGAGAAGCCCGCCGCCAAGGCGAAGAAGGCCAATGATGAGAAGCCGACGAGACAGGTCAAGCCTCGCAAGCGTGCGGCTGATTTCCTGACCGACGATGAGAGTGCGGCGGAGGAGGCTGTTCCTGTCAAGTCCAAGGCCAAGGTCGAGGCCGAGTCGAAGAAGTCGAGTAACAAGAAGTCCAAGAAGGAGGATGGTTCCGCTGCTCCCGCCCCGAAGGCCGCTACCAAGACCGCCAGTGCGAAGGCCAGCCCCAAGGCTAGCAAGAAGGTGGAGGTCGCTGAGGAGTCCGACTCCGACTCCGATGATGTGTCTGCTGCGCCGGATGCCGCTGAGAGTGATGACAATGAGGATGAGGAAGATGACCAGACTGCGGCGCTTATCAGGGGCTTTGAGAGCAGCGGTGACGAGGACGAGTCTGGAGATGAGGGTTTCGACCCCAGCAAGCCCGTGCCTAAGATCCCTGACTCCAAGAAGACGAAGCGCAAGCTCCTGAAGAAGCAGAAGGAGGAGAAGAGTGGTAACTCGGAAGAGCCCGGTACCGTCTACATTGGGTGAGTCTCATCTTTTCTTCCTTTTCCTCATCTTTTCTCCTCGCTTCTTTCAAGCTAATACGTAACAGTCGTATCCCCCACGGTTTCTACGAACACCAGATGCGCGCCTACTTCTCTCAATTCGGCGAAATCACCCGTCTGCGTCTCTCGCGGAACCGTCTCACCGGCCGCTCCAAGCACTACGCGTTCGTGGAGTTCAACTCCACCTCGGTGGCCAAGATCGTCGCCGGAACCATGGACAACTACCTGATGTACGGCCACATCCTGAAGTGCAAGTACGTGCCGGCCGAGCAGCTGCACCCGGAGATCTGGAAGGGCGCCAACCGCCGGTTCAAGCACACCCCGTGGAACCGCATCGAGAAGAAGCGACTGGACAAGGGCAAGACGCGGGAGCAGTGGACTGAGCGCATCGAGCGCGAGCAGAAGAGACGGCTGGCCAAGGCCGAGAAGCTCAAGGCTATGGGGTACGAGTTCGACATGCCAGAGCTGATGAGCGTCGACCAGGTGCCTGTCCAGGAAGAGAAGGAAGAGACCAAGGCCGTCGAGGCTGCTGAGGAGCCGACCAAGGCCATCGAGGAGGCTCCTGCTGCTGAGAAGGAGACCAAGGAGACCAAGGCTGATGATACCCAGAAGAAGTCCAAGAAGGAAAAGAAGCAGCCGGCTTCGGAGCAGGGCACGCCTAAGCAGAGCACTCCTAAGCAGGGTAAGGCGGAGCCGAAAGTCGACGTGACGCCTTCGTCTGCCAGCAAGGCGGCCAAGAAGGGTGGAAAGAAGAGCAAGGCCAAGGCGTAGATGTCTATTTCAATTCCTCTTTGTTTTTAGTGCATAATGGTGTATATCTCCTAGGTCATCAGATTATTGTTCAATTTCATGCCCAACAGATTCTCTGTTATCTATACTGTAACGCGTAACGAAGGAAGCATGGAGTATAATCTGTTAGACGAAGCCGGTGCTTGGGCGGGCTACATTAATACTTATGAACACGCATAGACAGTACAAGATAATCATTACATAATACAACCAGATATACACCCACTAACCCGAATCAGCCTAGCCTCTCCACCCACCAACCGAGCAATAAAAGCAGCTCTCGTCCCACTCGCTTCAATTTTTTCCTTCTCTTCCTCTCTCAACTCCTCGCTCGAAAGATCGCATTCAAAGCTTACACACAGAGAATTTCTCGATTCTCTCTCCTCTCCACGAGGAATCCCACGCTTTGGGGAAAGTCCCCGGACACCCTAGCCAACCGTTTCTTTCGGGGAACAACCGGCTAGGCAATGCGGAGACGCGCCGCCACAGAAGCAATTTGACAGCGGCTGACGGCCCTATTTCTCCCCCGGCGCTCTGCTCCATGTCCGACGCTGGTCCTCTGATCGGTGGAAATAATGGTTGGCATGGTGGGGTGCTGGAGGGAGGTCTTTATTGGGTTGCCTTTCGTCGAGGTTTTATAGTCATGCGATTGCCTGGTCCTACTGGTTTTCAGAAGGGCTGGGTAACTCAATGGGGCTCATTCTTGAGGCGAGGAGTTCATTCATCTTTTTTTCTCTTTTGAGTCTGTAGCTTATGGGAAAGCGGTGATTGGGGCCTTTCGTATTATGTACGAGGTCGTGGTTGCAGATGCCTTGTCGAAGGGGCCGGACTCCTTTTTCAACTTATATATAGATGAACCCTCCCCCTGCCCTTTGACACCGATATTCATGGTTCGCGTGATGATATACCAATCATAGAGTCAAGCACAGATACTCCTATAGGAGTTGGTGACGATAAACGATTGTTTCTATCTGATGAACATAACGCCTTGGATATTATTACACCAACTATCATAATTGAAAATCATAACATGCAATTCAATAATCAAGACTCCCATATGGCTTCACTTCATGCTATCATCCTCGTATAAATGTAATCAAAACATAGTAAGCAAGCATAATCATTGCGATTTCTGCGCCTTAGCCGCACCCTGTGCCGGCCCTGCCACCCCACCCCCCTGCAAAACCACACTCGTAGCAACCTCTGCCACCGCCGAAATCACCGTCGCGCACACATTGCTCCAAACCTGGATACTGACCGACCCGAGCGGCGCCCGCGGGAACGACAGAACCCACTCCACAACGTAGGGGAACCAAGCCTGCGGCAGCGCAAACACTGGCGTCTTGGAGTACCAGAATTGGAGGAAGATCTTGAGTCCGTTCGTGCTGAGCCAGCGGGCAGTTTTGACGCTCCAGTCGAAGGAGGTCTTTTGCGAGACGAGTTGCTTGTCTGTAGACCCGACCCCGTTAGCTTTAGTTCCTCTTTGATTCCTTGAGAGTGTCTGCAAAGGCTCTGCCAATGCAGACGTTCGCTAGAGGAGACGTACTCAGAGCTTCGTATTCCTCCATCGTCTTGTCGTGTCGTCGGCGGATCTTCGCCCACTTGGCGAATTCGTCCTGCGAGCTTGTGTTGTTCATCTCGCGCTTCAGCTGCACCACCTCGCGCTTGAGCCGGCTTTGTTCCCGGGCATTTTTCGACGTTGTCGTAGGGACTTTAAGGTAGAGCTGCCAGAGCTATTTGATGAAATCAGTCAGGGGGTTGTTGGAACTTGGTGTAAACCAGGAGGGGCTGTAGGGACACCATACCAGGTTGTCGATCGTAGCGGCTCCGATAGTGTTGATTAGGAAAATCGCGACATGGACGAAGAAGACCGTCCAGATGAGTGATAACATGGCGTGGACGTAGGGAGTTGACCGTTAAGAAGAGTCGGTGGAAGTGACCGCAGAACGCGGGGATAGGGATCCAGAATAGGAGAAGAGCGTTTAAGAAGAATGCCGGATTGATTGGCAAGCGGAACACTGATAACCCCGATGAAGACGGAGAAAGAAGAAGCCAGAAGACAAACACAAAAACAGCCCGAAGATGAGAATGACGTTGCGCCGCTGGCCGATCTCTTTTTCCGCCCGCCGGGGGGGTTTGGTCTCCGCCTGCTCTTTGGTTATCGGACCTCCACCTCTCTCCCCTCCATTAGCTGCGCCTGACACAACGATACGGAAATTGAAGAGATCCACAATGCCTGACAGCGGATGAATCTGGTCAATGTCGCCTCCGTACCACTGAGAACCACCAATGGCAGTCCCAGGCAATGATGCTTTCCAGGACCTCTGCCGGATCTTCTCCGCCAGAAAGGAGCGCATTCTTGAAATCGAGTTTCTCCCTCCGGCGCTGGGCCCGCTCCTTCAAGATGGATGTTCGATAGGGGTTACGAAGAAGCACGTCGTAAAGGCGTTTACCGTCGCAAGGCGCATATTCTTCAAAGCGCTGGACGCCGCCAACTCGGCTTCTGCCCCTCCAAGGAAGGACACCGATACCAAAACCGATGCCGAGCTAGCTGTCTGCACCGAGATCATCCTACTGTACGACTGCGAGCATCTCACAGCCTGCAACTGGCGCAAGAGACGCTTACTCTCCTTGCTCCCGCCCCACGACCACGATGACCTAGACCCTGCCCAACGGCAGGCCGTTATCCAAGCGCTGGACAACGAGCTCTCCCTGATGAAGACATATCAGTGTTCCCCGCTGCCCCGACATACCAAGTCCCCGACTCTGTGGCAGCATCGGCTCTGGGTTCTCGACTATAAGATGCGTGTGCAGCCCCGCGATGTGAGGTCGGATGTCTTCGCGCTATTGAACACCGAACTGTCTACAGTCCTCCGCGCAGGCGAGCTCCACCCGAAGAACTACTACGCCTTTAATTATATGCGACTGTTCTACGGCCGTTTGTCTCGAGACACGGAGGAGGGTCCCGCCGTGCTGGCGCGGTCCATTCTGGAGCCGACTTTAACATGGTGTCTGGGGCACCCTGCGGATATATCCGGCTGGGGGTTCCTGCTTTATCTACTAGAGGCCGTTCCGGACCAGGCTGTCTGTGAGGACACGGTCGACAAGGTGCTTGGGTATGCGATTGGGATCCGCTGGGAGGGGGAGAGCCTATATACCTTTGTCGACCTGGCTGTCCGGGCCTTTACCGCCATGGGTCGGGCAACGAGGATTCTGGGAATGAGCGTCACGGCTGCTGAAACCTTCACCTCGCGGTTGGACCACAGACCAGCGCGTTGGAAGACCTGGCGCGATGCTGCCAAGGAAGTCTGGACTGTAAAGCCGAGAGGCGGGGGGACGGCCGTCGATCCCGCCTAGAGCGCGCTACGATTCTTGACATGGTGACCTCGGCCTGGACTCTTCAACCCTACGATCGATCCACATCCATCTTATAAACAGTTTAATTATGGTATAGCGACCGTAACTCGTCACGAATTATCTTGCCCCCTTTTCGCTCACGGGGGGGTGAAAGCAACGCCACAATTAATTAACGCCTCGCTAGTGTAGATGTAGGTATAGATGTAGGTGTAGATGCAGGTGTAGATGAGATGACGGTATGCGGGTTCCTCCTGACCAAGCCAGTGCATATAGTCCCAACTGGACTGATCATTCCCAGAGCAGAAGGCGCTCGTCGCGGGAACAAGCAGATGCAGCGGGAGACTATGGCAAAGGCGAGAGATCGGAGAAGTCCCACCAAGACGCGGACGCGGGTTCAGGAACCGATCATTTGTTGGGGGCATCGGTTTTTTTGGCATCGGCTGTTCATGAAGAAGATAACAAGTTAGTCGGGGAATCCAGAAAGCCAGAAAGGATCTTTTATCGTCCAAGAGGATGGATGAGGGACGTACCTGCGGCCTGCTTCAGGCGCATCTTCGCGGCGTCATCCTCCTTCTTCTTCTGCAGGCTTGTGCCATCCAGGTTGGTACCGCCTTTCTATAGAGGTGTGAGTTGCATCATTCAAAAATAAAGGAGGATATGGAAGAAGGGAGAAGGGAAAAAGGGAGGGACAACTAACCTTGGAAGCATTCTTCTTCTCGTTCTTCTTACGAGCGTTTTCTCTCTGGTTGCCGCGAGCCATTTTGTTTGTTTGTTTCTTTTCTTTTCTTTGGCTTCGTTTTTTGTCGTTGCTTTTTGCAAAAGATGGAGGGTAGAAATGAACTTCTTGACGGTTGTAGAGAGAAGCACAGGCGTCAAAGAAGTAGTCTGAGGTGGGTGGAGATAACAAAGGCGTCCAAATCTTACTCGCGCCTTTTTTTTTCTCCCTCTATTTTTTTACCCTTTTTTTTTTTTTTTTTTTTTTTTCTTCCACTCCGCATCCCGGCAAATCCTCTCCGCTTTCGCCTCCCTCGGTTTTTTACTTCTACTTCCACTGCGGATTTCTCCAGGAACAAAAAAAGTATACTATTGGATAAAAGAGTTTTGTATTATATGTGGTTTATACTTTGGTATCTGAGAATTCTACGTGGTTTGAAAGGGATGGGGTTCTATATATATACCTGGCTTCAGAAAATGTATACATCGAATACATCGGCTTCAGTCGGCGCTTGGGAACTAAGCAACTATCCCCTTCATTTCTGGGGAGACTTTCAATGGTATCTTCTGTGCGACATTCGTCGGCAATGCGATCCCAGCAGATTCAAACGAAATGATCCGGGTCTTTACCCTCCTTCACCGGGACTAGATACATATCTCGGTGGATCTAGGTCGAAATAGGTATAGATGTAAGGTTGAGGCGCTTTCCCTATCAAAGTGGTCTAGATCTCTCCTCCAGTCGTCAGGTTCACTAAGTGGATTGAGGGCTGGATACAACGCTGAATTGATGACGTGAGTGCAACTACTGTTGATACCAGATGGATCCTCCAAACGGCAGAGAAAGAATGTTCCCTCGATGAAAATAAAAGTACATAAGTTTGGCAATGACACCCCACCCAGCGCCGGTGTTCAAGCATTTTGTGGTGGGCGGAATTCCGTTCAGAAGGCGAGATAACAGCTCCAAAGCCTGTATCATGGCAATCCAGTCTCCGAGCAACACCCCATCACAGCTCATGACAAATTTCAACGTACTCCTTGATATGCTCGGGGAAATCCCTCTCCCACAGTTGATCACCGGTGAAATACTCGGTGGCTTTCTTGCATCGCTCCTCATCCATGAAGCGGGCAAGGCTGGGGAGAGAGCCGGCGACCGCTGACCGCGCGTGGCTGTTGACACAGTCGACGAAAGGCTGCACGGCTTCACGGTCATGGCACAAGTGCTTGCCCTGGAGCTTGTGCTGGCACTTCTCGACAGTGTCGAACACCAGCTTGTCCAAAAAGGCAGTGAAGGCCTCTTTGGTGTCGTGGGCATCGCAGTAGTTCGCGCCATCTTCCACCAATTCGCCGATGATATGTTCCCTGACGGCGTGGTTCCACGTTTGCGGAGTGGGCTGGCAGCCAGCGGCGCAGGATTCACGTTGCACGTGGTGGATAAAACGGCCGGGCAGCTCGCTCAACGCGGAGACGGTCGCGAGGCAGGAGGTGCCCAGCTGCGCGGACACAGCGGGAACCATCGCGCTACAGACGATGCTGGCGACCGTGATGGGGCTGCTGAGCTTCATGGTTGGAGGTATAGAGGGCGGTCGAGGATTCTGGGCTCAGGTGAAAGTGTTGGTTTGGAGTTCTGGGGCAACAAGGAGGGATCGAAATCCAGGGCATTGGGATTCTCTGCTGTCTTATATATATGGGCGTGGGAATTCTCCAGAGCCCATGGACCTGGGAAAGTTGGTCGCAATCAGCTGGAAGCAAGGGTCATGTCAATTTCCAACAGTATTTCCCCTGAATCTGGCATGTTCCGCACGTTCCAAAGGGATCTCTCGATCCTCAATCGATACCTAGATATTACCTCCCATTAGCAATCCGGACAAGCTTCCGGCCAATGGCTATCTCGCCCCTCCACGGAGGGGGTCTCGACTGGGCATGCTGGTGCGATGTCTCAATTGTCGATCACAATATTCCTGGCCCTCAATGGAATGGTTCATATATGGAATGCCGATTTGGTTGGGTCGCGGAGAATGTGAGCTGTTGTCAGGAGTCTGATCGGTAGTGAGAGTCGCAGGTATCATGAAACTCCCCCGCTGGTTTGTGCTGCGTGGCTTTTGTAGCCCCTTATTTTTCACTGTCACAGTCTGTCAAATCTTTTCGGTGGCGCCTTCAGGGTAGACATCGACTGTTATGCTAGTGTGAAGGATGGTGTTCACCGACATAAGAGCTGCGTACGGACCGAAATATAACCTGTCTCTTGACACCACGCCGTTGGGCACAACACCTGCAGACCAGGTTTACCCTGACTCATCCAGCATGGAAACTCGAATAGAGTATCAAGACCATGTATAAAGGTAGACTGTCCCATTCCCTTGCTTCTTCCGTAGTACCTTTCCCGACGCGAAGTACTACCTACGCCCCTTGCATTGTTTACCGCAATAATGAGCTCTATTGATTTGAAATTCCCCGACCAATGTGGCAACAACGATAATCTTTTGGGAAAATTGGATCCTACTGTCAAAGCAGATTCAAGTGTCTGCTCCGAAGAGCCTTGCAAGCAGCCTCGAGGAGATATCCATTCCGACCCTAACCGCGGCACTGATCATCACCACGTCAATGATGAACCCCCCAGCCAGGTGCCAATCGCAATTGTGGGGATGGCCGTCCGACTACCCGGTGGGGTGAGGTCGACTGACAGCTTTTGGGACCTGTTGCTCAGTCAGAAGGATGTCAGCCGGGAAGTCCCCCAAGACCGCTACAACATCGACGCATTCTACAGTGACACCCAATCGCGAGCTGTGAAAACAAGACGTGGGTTTTTCCTAGACCATGATCTGGCCGATACGGATCCCTCTGCATTCAAGATGTGGGGGACCGAAGCCGGTCACATGGACCCCCAGCAGAGGCTTCTGCTCGAGGTTGTCTGGGAGTGCATGGAGAACGCGGGTCAAGTGGACTGGCGCGGGAAAGATATCGGATGCTATGTTGGAAACTTCGGCGAGGACTGGCTGGAGATGTCTATGAGAGACCCGCTGTTCACGAGTCGATACCACGTCTTCGGTGCATCCGACTTTGCGCTGTCCAATCGAATCTCTTATGAGTATGATCTCAGAGGTCCCAGGTGAGTTTCAGACCTGATACCTGGTAGAGACGTATAGTCTAACCAAAAAGTGCAGTCTCACGATCAGGTCGGCCTGCTCGGCGTCCATGTCCGGTCTCCATGTAGCCTGCCAGTCTGTAGCGTCCAAAGAGTGCTCCTCTGCCGTGGTCGCCGGCTCGAGCATCTTCCTGACACCGACCATGACGAAATGCATGTCGGAGAATATGGTGCTCGCTCCTGATGGGGCATGCAAAACCTTCGACAGGAATGCGGATGGTTTTGCCCGAGGCGAAGCAGTCAACGCCGTCTATATCAAAAGGCTGGATGACGCGGTCCGCGATGGTGACCCAATCCGTGCGGTCATCCGGGCAACGATGAACACCTGTGATGGGCAGTCCAGCAGTTTGGCCATACCCAGCGCTGATGCCCAGGAGAGTTTGATTCGAAAGATTTATACCAGAGCCGGGATAGCCGATCCGACCAAGACTGGGCTTTTCGAGTGCCATGGGACTGGAACCAGTGCTGGAGATTTAGCGGAGACCGAAGCTATCTCCCGTGTGTTTGGGGAGAAAGGGGTTCACATTGGGGCCGTAAGTTTTGGTCCAAGGGTCTTCTACATCAGGCTATCTCGTAACTGACACAAAAACAGGTGAAACCAAACGTTGGACGTCCGAAGGTGCCTCTGGTCTGACCAGTGTCATCAAAGGTGTTCTTGCGCTAGAGCATCGCGCGATCCCCCCGGTTGCCCGCCTCAAAAATCGCAATCCGAACGGTAAACTGGCAGCCTGCTATTACAGCCGTCCTCCTTGCTGACCATCCAATCCCAGTTTCGCTTAGCCTTCGCATCGCGAAGGAGCTGACACCATGGCCCGAAGACCGCGACGAGCTCGTGAGCGTGAACAGTTTTGGCATAGGAGGCGCAAACTCACATGTAGGCCCGACTAATCAGTAAGATGTGGGTGGTGCTGCTCACACAAACAGGTCATCCTAGAGTCAGCGCGATCCCATCTGTCGAGAGAGAATGGCGGATCGGTAGGAAGGAGACACATGGCTCCATTTCTCGTGCCCGTCTCCGCCACAAGTGCGAATTCTCTCGCAAGACAAATCCAGTATGTGAAAGATTATTGCAAGTCCCGGACAGTCGCCGCTCTAGACCTTGCCCATACGCTTGGGGCTCGACGTGACCATCGTCGACATCGCGCATTTGCCGTTACAACCGGGGAGGATATCATATCAGAGCTTCCCGCTTTCGAATCGGGTGTTGCCTCCACCAAGCCACTGGAACAATTGGTCTTTGTTTTCACTGGCCAAGGGGCTCAGTGGCCTGGGATGGGGAAAGAGCTTATACCAGCGTTTGACGGTTTCCGGGCAGACATTCGCCGGTTGGACAATGTTCTTCAATCGCTGCCCGATCCTCCCACTTGGAGCATGGAAAGTACGTGCAAGACAACAGACATAATCATCACCTCAGCACAACCAGGACTTCCAGAGCCCAGGGTTTTCTGTCATTATGGTTCCCTTTACATTCAATTGCCCTCTCTTCCTGCCTCTTCGTGCCTCTACCCTCTCACTGTGCCTCGTCGTTATCCTCAGACATAAAGTTAGATTCCCGTGTCACTTGATTCCGCACTAACAGTTCTTAGACACGATCTGTGCTTTTGACGATGCGTCGTTGTTTACACAGGCCGAGTTTGCCCAGCCCTTGTGCGTCGCGATTCAGATCGGTTTGGTCAACCTGCTTGGATCATGGGGTATCGCTCCCACACTGGTGGTTGGTCATTCCAGCGGCGAGATTGCCGCTGCGTACGCTGCTCACTCGATCACTGCTGATGCAGCCATCACCATTGCATATTATCGAGGCCAAGCAGCAAAGTGTCACACTAGACCGGGGGGGATGGTGGCTGTAGGCCTCGGCCGAGATGCTGTGACGCAATACTTGAATGACGGCGTCGTGGTGGCCTGTGAGAACAGCCCTCAAAGTACTGTGCTCTCCGGGGATGCAGAGGCCGTCAGCCAAATGATTCGCTTTCTCAACGACGAGCACCCAGACATATTGACCACTCGTCTAGATGTGAACACGGCCTATCACTCCCGTGAGTTGTTCCATGCCCATATCTCCCATTTCTTTGCCGCTGCTAACCCACTGTAGACCACATGGCCGAGATTGGGCACATCTTCGAAAAAATGATTCGCGGTCGAGCTCCAGCCTGTACACCGCAGATCCCAATGTACTCCACTGTGCTGGGCAGGTCTCTTACTATATCTGATCAGTTAGACAGCAGGTATTGGAGGAACAACTTAGAACTGCCCGTCCTCTTCTCAACAACAATCAAGAAAGTACTCCACGATTTGCAGAGCCAGGCTATGTGTTTTGCAGAGATAGGACCTCACTGTCCCCTTTCTGGCCCTCTCCGACAGATGTTCAAAGAGGCAAAGATTAAGCCAACACCAAACTATGTGGCTACTCTGTGCAAGAACCAGCACCAGTCGATTAACATCATCCAATCGGTGGGACGCATGTTTCTCAACGGCATTAAAGTGTCTTTCCCTGCTCTTAATGGGGCAGGAACCGTATTATTTGACCTACCGCCATATCCATGGGACTATAGTACAAAGCAGTGGATGGAGAGCCGAGTTACAAAGGGATGGCGCATGCGTCAGCATGGCCACCATGAACTGCTCGGGTCTCGAGTCCTGGAGTCAAATGATCTGGAGCCGTCGTGGCGGAACATACTTCGCCTTGAAGATAGCCCGTGGCTCGCTGATCACAAGTTCTCCGGCTGCATAGTGTATCCCAGTGCCGGGCATATTGCCGCAGTTGGCGAGGCAATCCGTCAGGTATCTGGTGCCTCTCGGTACGTGATTCGAAACATGCTTATCAAGAACGCGCTGGTTTTGGACGCGCAGGACGACGTAGAGCTGATGACAAGCTTGCGCCCGGTGACGCTGACCGACGTGCTGGACTCGGACTGGTACCAATTCGTCATTCATTCATACAACGGCACGGAATGGCGCAAGCACTGCACTGGACATGTCACCGCTGTGCATGATGCTGTGCCAGCCGGCGAGCCGGCCCCACCGTTCTTGCGCCATGTCGATACTGGTCTACAATACCGCTCTTTAAGGGAGCTGGGACTCGATTATGGACCGCATTTTCAGGGCCTTGACGGCGTAACGGCTGATCCAATATCTGAGACAGCACGAGGGAGAATCACCATACAGGAGCCCTTGGAACAAATCGATACTTATTCGGTCCACCCTACTGTCATCGATAAAGCACTGCAGTTAATGACCGTGGCGGGCACGCGAGGAATCGCCCGACACATGGATCGGGTCGCAATTCCAGTCTCCTTTGACAAGGTCTACTGCGGTTGTGGAAACCCCGGAGAACTGCGAGCGCAGGCGACCTGTCGAAAGGCTGCGCATGGTAATTTCATGGCAGACAGCCTTGTCGTCGGATCCACGGAGGTGATCCTGGATATCCAGGGCGTCAAGTCTTTCGCTATGGAGGCCGACGATCACGGCAATAGCTTTAATGACGGCCTGCGGTCGGCTCGAACTGACTGGCAACCGGATATCGAGTTTGTCCCATCGTTAGCTGACTTGTTGCCTCCGGCTCCCCCACGAATGGAACTCGAGCTCCATGTGATAGAGCAGATTTGTGCACTACAAATTATGATCATGTACCGCTCAACTCAGAACATCACCCCAAAGGCTTCTTACCTTTTGAATTACAAACACTGGCTAGCGCAGTGCGTGGAAAAATTCCAGCATGGAAATCACGCTCTAGTGCCGGAAGCTCAGGAGTGGACGGCGATGGATCCGGAGCAACAAGAATCACTGCGTGCGTCTTTATCGAGGCGTGCGGAAGAGAACTTTCAGAGCGAGTCTGCTCAAATGATAGCACGTTTTTCCAGCCGCATCGCAGCGAGTGTTGAAGGTATCTTCCGCGGAGAAGTGTCCATGGTTGAATCCATGATGGTCAACAATGACCTTGAGCTCTTCTACAATAGTATATCGCACCCATCCGATTACAGGCCTTTCCTTTCTGCCCTTGGACGTTCGCGACCACACATGCGTGTCCTCGAGATAGGTGCAGGTACTGGTGGTATGACAGCGTCAACGCTTGAAGGCTTGGAGACGGCAAACGGCGTTAGGATGTTCTCCGAATACGTCTTTACCGATATCTCGCCGGGTTTCTTTTCCGCCGGGCGGGAGCGATTCAGAAATATTCCAAGAATGGTATTCAAGACCCTTGATATTACCCGCGACCCCGTCGAGCAGGGCTTCAGCGCGGCTTCTTTCGACCTGGTTGTGTGCTCCAACGTATGACCCTCAAGTCTCCACTAGGCACGCAGATGTTAATAGTTTTCCAGGTACTTCACGCCACTCCGGCACTACAGACAACGCTGTCCAATGTCCGTAAGCTTTTGGTCCCGGGGGGGTATCTATTCCTACAGGAGCTATGTCCAGGTAGGCTTTTGCTTCTCGATGCGCCGCCAGCATGGAACTGACCAATATCCACAGAAACATCCTTGATTGATGGCATCATGGTAGGTGTGTTCTCAGCAATAGATGAATTTATACTGAACATGGAAAAATAGGGCTTGCTGGAGGGGTGGTGGGTCGGTGAATGTGAAGGTCGTGTAGACCATCCATACATCTCCCCCTCCAGGTGGGATGAGGAGCTACGAATGGCTGGTTTTACTGGCGCCGAAGCTATGGCGTATGATAACGTGCAACCGTACCAGTTCAATGCCAACATCATATCGCGACTTCCTTCGGACGAACTCACTGGAGAGCACATCAGCCTTCTGTATGACGGGGCTATCACGGAATCAGCTCGATCTATTGAGAATGTATTTTTGCGGCAAGGATATTCGGTGAGCTGGTGTACCTTGGAATCCGGGGCCTGCGGAAATATCGTGTCGCTGCTTGACCTAAATTCCCCATTCTTCGATGGTATTTCGCAGCGTTCCTTCGATCTCTTCCGGGATTTCATCAACCGGGAACCGCCTAAAAGTATCCTGTGGGTAGCACGACACATTCAAATGGAGTGTGAGGATCCCCGATGGAGCCAAACCTTCGCCGTGGCTCGTTCAGTTCGATTGGAATCATCCATCCCGTTTGCAACTGTCGAGATGGATCCACCGAACCAACGGGGCTTAGATCTTCTCGTCAAGGTGTACCAAAAGTTTCAGTCACGTCTGTTATCTGGGTTAGAGCCAGATTACGAATACTCGATAAAACGCGGCTCTGTCTACACCTGTCGCTATCATCCCACAGACCTGTCGGAACGGGCGACCACACGCAGATGCCCCAATGGCGCAAGGAGACTGTCTATTGGAAGCACAGGCTTGTTGGACACCCTGCACTGGGTGCAGCATGAGCCTCGACTACCAGGCGCTGGGGAAGTCGAGATTGAGGTGCGATACGTCGCCCTGAACTTCAAGGTATGCTGCGGCAGGAACCCCAGAGTTACTGTTCGACTGGCTAACACGGCCGAATGACTGACCAGGACATGATGGTTGCGATGGGTTTCATCGGGCACAAAGATGATCTGGGTTTTGAAGCTTCCGGGATAGTCCGTGGCATCGGCCCTGGCCCACACGATCAAATCCTTCGTGTCGGTGATCGGGTTTCCGTCATGGGGAGCCCAATGTTCAGCACATCGGTTGTAGCTAAGAGCATCCAGTGTTGCAAGATTCCCGCAAAGCTGTCCCTGGAGAAGGCGGTGACCCTACCATGCGTCTACGCGACGGTCGTATACTCTCTCTTGACTGTTGGACGATTGCAAAGTGGACAGGTGTGTTACACTCTTGCTTGACGGTATATCGTGCTCACATAGCCGAGCTAATCATGCGCAGTCCGTCCTAGTACATTCAGCATGCGGTGGAGTGGGGCTAGCGGCAATTCAAGTCTGCCAAATGATAGGTGCAGAGGTGAGCTATACGCCTAAATCTATATGCCTAGTACGGGCACGAACTTACGTATCAAGATCTTCGCCACTGTCGGGAGTGAGGTCAAGGCCCAACATCTTGTCAACAACCACCACATACCGCGAGATCGGATATTCAACTCCAGAAACCCTAGTTTCAAGGAAGATGTTCTCGGGGTGACAGGGGGCCGAGGTGTCGATATCGTGCTGAACTCCCTCTCTGGGGAATGCCTACATGCGTCATGGGAGTGCGTCGCGGAGTTCGGGACCATGGTTGAAATCGGTAAGCGAGACATGATGGGACATGGGACATTGAGGATGGATCAATTCCAGGGTAACCGCTCTTTCTTTGGCGTTGACCTGCACCACATGGGTCTGCAAAGACCAGCTGAGGTCTTCCGGTAAGCCGTTTCCTGTAAACCTCTCCGCTCCCATCGCGAAACGCTGATAATCGGCATTAGAATTTTGCAACAAGCCATCGGGTATATTGAGCGAGGGCAGATTAAGCCTATCGAGCCGAGGACTATTTTTGAGGCCCACGAGGTGGAGGACGCGTTCAGGTACATGCAGACGGGTGAGCATATGGGCAAGATTCTCGTCCGCTTCCCCGAAGACCCGGTCCAGCTTCCAGTATCTACAGCAGAGGAACGTCTTTCGCTCTCGCCCGAGGTATCTTACCTCCTGGTCGGGGGGCTAGGGGGCCTTGGTCAGGCTGTATCCCGGTGGATGGTTGAAAGCGGAGCACGAAGCCTGGTATTCCTTTCTCGATCTGCCGGTCACTCTGCCGGTTTTGAGGCTTTCCATCACGAACTCAAGGTCATGGGGTGCTCGATCACCGCGGTGGCCGGGGATGTTGCCAATCCTGACGACGTCAAGCGAGCCCTCAACGCATGCCCGCACCCTGTCGCAGGGGTGATACAAATGGCGATGGTTCTGAAGGTAGGGGCCCTGGTATTGCATTTGAGACGGCGTATGAATACTGACACTAGGACGCAGGATCAAACTTTTGAGAAGATGACGCACGATGAATGGACGGGTGCCATCTCGCCCAAGATCGAAGGCACCTGGAACCTGTACCGCGCTTTGCAAGACCACCCACTGGATTTCTTCGTGTTATTCGGGTCCCTAGTCGGCCACTTGGCCAACGTCGGGCAAGCCAACTACGGCGCGGCCAATTGCTTCCACGAGGCCTTCGCCAAGTACAGCCGAGCCCGGGGATTCCCAAGCGCAGTGCTCGACCTGGGCGCCGTGAAGGATATCGGGTATGTCAGTGCGCATCCTGACCTTCTGCAGCGGTGCCTGGCCTCTTCAATAGAGCCCCTCGGGGAACGACAGCTTGTTCGCGCCTTGCAGGTTGCTATCGCCCAGGCGCGAGTACCCTTCAACCCAGACCAAGGCGCAGACCCCAGCTCCGTCATCGTTGGCCTGCAGCAACTGACCAACGAGCATTGCCGAACCACGTACCAGAGTGATCTCCGCCTTGCGCTCTTCAAGGAGGCAGACACTCAACACGAGAGCGGAGGATCTTCCCAGATGGACACCATCAACCAATTCATCGCCGACGCGGAACGCGACCCATCTATCCTGCACCTCCCGTCTTCGGTGGAATTGATGACGCTCGAGATCGCTCATCTCGTTCGCGCGGGGTCCGGGGATGAGACTGTCGAGGCGGCGGCGGAAATACCGATCGACTCGCTGATGACGATCGAGATCCGGAGCTGGCTGCGGAAACGGCTCAACGTTGATGTTCCGGCGATGAAGATTGCCAAGGGGAAGAATATTGGGGGGCTAAGCAAGTTTGTTCTTGAGGGGATTGACGAAAAGCTTCGGCTCAAGGGTGTTGGCACCGGGCAGGTTGCTAGTGAATGATAGCGCCATTGCCAGCTAAGCGATGACTGGCGCTGTGCGACTTTGTATTGAGCCATTTTGAATGCGTCGTAGATTCACTGTCCACGCATGGTAGCTCAAGGTTAAGTATACCAAGAGTTGGATACAGTAATTGATTTCTGATCAGAAGAAGAGAAGGGGGTGGTTATGTGGAACTATGGAATAGTAATAAGAAATACGTAGTCAATATAAAAGAGAGAGCTAGAGAGAAAGAGAGAGAGAGAAGGGCGAAGAGAAGAAGAAAGAGAGAAAAAGAGACGGGCACATGATGATGTTTACCTAACTGCAAATGGAATTCCCCGCCTGAGGTCCAAGATATATATGCGAGTCGCTTGACAGTAGATGCTACTTGTGTACCAGCCGATTGACTCATCTCGGTTAGATTGTGCAATTGTTGGTAGTTTACTGTTCGCCAGTAGCTTTGATCCTTTGAACATCAGATCTGTTGTGCATCACGATTGACTCGATTTTCGATTGGGCGCGTATGGCTCGCGCCTCGTGGTTGTCCTGCATGGATGGGTTCATGCATCTCAGGCGCTAACTAATCTGGAGCTATTTGGGTCTCCGCCTGGAAAGGGAACATTTCAACAGGTGAGGTCTTTAGAATAAGACATAAGAGTGGAATGATAGAGAAAACAAGAAAGGAAGCGCTCAGATACTGCACGGTAATGCCCCGGCGGTTATCGCAAAGACTAATGCACCTTGTCTCGACTCATCCGAACAAGAGAGCTAATTTAAGGAATTAGGCGCTTCGTGGAGTCTTCAGGAGCAGACAGTGACTGACGAGACAAAGTTGAAGAAGAATCCCCATCCAATGGGTTGGGGATTGTAAACAATGGCCGTTTCAGACCCTCCCCAGAGGTTGCATTGTCGGCCAGTCCTTCTATTTCCCCCGAGCCCTAAGGATACCACCTGCAGTCAAGCAGTCCTGTCGGCGGTTACAATGAATGCGATCAATTGTTGAACCTGGTTATTGACTTGTTTCAACTCCCGATCTCGGTCTATTGTTGCTAGTCTTTGTCTGTTTGTCTGCTGATTGATGGGCGAGTTCTGGGGGGAGGGTTAATTGATAATGACCTTGGTCGCGTCCTTTCTTCGGTTGTCTTTCTATGGACTTTGTTCTTTCTTCATTATCCTGGCTGGCCTTGTTTCTCGCTTTCTTTTCTTCACCGGCTCCTTCTTTCCTTGTGTGCATTGATATTGTGGTTTTCGCTGCAGGCCAGCCTTAGCACTTTCTCTCGTTTGCTTTCCGTGTCTTGACCGGGCAGTCATTCTACTACCACACACATTTCTCGATCATCGTTGATCAAAATACCTTCATCCGTACTCGAATCCGAGTTTTATATAGCTTGCGCTCACAATGGGCTCCCTGAAAGAATCTCTGGCTGGTCCAGGGTTTATAATCCTCAACGCGATCCGCGTTCTCAACATCATCGCCTTACTGGATATCATCGCTGCCAGTGTGGTGATGCTCATCAAGATTTCGATGCTGAGCAGTTTTTTCTTCTTCGAGGCCGTTTCTCATGTCATTGCTGCCGGTATCAGCAGTAAGTACTAGTCTCTTTTGCCCACCTGTCGCGCACATCGCTAACTAGACAGTATTTCTCATCGTCTCGGAACTCCCCTTCTTCCGTGGCTACTTTGACCGGAACTGGCAGCTCCTCGGCCAGGATTCCGGGTTTATTACCCTCGCGCTGGCGATGCTCATGCTTGGGGTTGGTGTCTTGGGCGACCTCAATACAAAGGCAACCAGCCAGGAGTCCTTGGGTCTTGCCTTTTGGAGGATTGTCCTCTCGGCGGGGATCTTGGCTATGGTTATGAGTGTGGTGAATCTGGCGTCGGTATGTCTGCCCTCTACAATATAGTACACTACACCAGAAAGAAAGAGGGAGACTGACTGGCTACAGAGTTTTATCTTCGCAGACCGTGAACTAGGAGTCAGCGCACGCCATGTACGGGTCTACGGAGCCGTCGCGCCCCAGAAAGTGATCTCCCGGACCAGCAGCCAGCGCTCCTTTCAGCTCAGCACCAAACGTGAGGAGACGCTCCCGACGTACACGTCGTCTCCGATACGGCGGCAAAGTACACTCTCTCGATTTCCGGTGAAGATCTCGGGACCGCTGAATCCAAATGATGCGGCTTCGTCGATCTATTCCAGGGATCCCTCGGGTGTGACTGCTCCTAATCCAGCGCATCATCCTGCACTGCAGTCGGGGCATATCTGATGGACATTAGCTTAGGTGATGTACCTGAGGGGATTGGGTGGACGTGGTTAATTGGCATGAGTGTAGTTGGCGTTAGTTATGGAGAGAAAATTAGCGAAGATACCTTTTCCTTTTTATTGATGTTTGTTTAATTATTGTTTTTTGTTTCTATACCATCTTGATTCAGTCACAGTTTGATGCATTGGTTGAATGTCATAGCAATGAGATATACTTCTGCGGGGTATCATTGGCTAGATCGATCTTGGCGGGCTCTCTACCTAGGGGACTCCGTACTCCGTAGTCCCTGGCGTTAAGGAAACCTTCCAAGTAGACAACTATTCTGTAAGCTTCATTCTTCTCACAGGTCCCGACAGAAAAATGGCGGAGTCGGGGATCTCGTTCCAGACGTATGTTTTTCATATCCCCCTCATTGTATCCTCTTCCCTATCTCACTAACAACTACAGCATCAAGTCGCTCTTGATCTTCTTCGCGCCCGTCATCATCCCTCGCCTTCTGAACTTCTACCGAACCGCCCGAGTCCTCATCACCCAACGCCCCCCACCTCGACCACTCCCCACCAAAGCATCCCAAGCCCTCAATGTCCTCTTCTTCGCCATCGCCCTCTTCCTGGCTCTCAGCCTACCATGGAACCCGCACGCGCCGGAATCCAACATCTTCGCCCTGACGCGATCGCGCATCAACACCCCGACCGACGTCCTCTTCAGCCGTCTGACGCGCCACCGCGCCGGCAACACCCTCACCGCCGCAGATGAACTCCTCCGCAGCAAGCTCATCTCGCTGGGCGCACGCAAGGCCTACCTCCGATACGGACCGGACACCCTCACGGGGTGCCAATTCTGCTCGCTCGACAACCTCCACACCCACCTCCTCTACTACCTCCCCTTCAACACGCTCATCCCGCACCTCTTCCACATGGCCGTCATCGGGCTGGCGACGTCCGCCCCACTCGCCGGCCGACACGCCGCCCGGTGGCGCAACAAGTTCACGCTGGCGGGGCTCGCCCTCGCAGCGATCGACCTTTACATCGTGGCAACGTACGACCCCATCCAGTCGGGGTCGGCGGCCGTGCGCGCGGGCATGCGCACGCCGACGAGCCTGTACGACCGCATCACGTTGCTGCGGCCACTGGCGTTCGCCATCTTCGACGCGGCGTGTGCGGCGGTCATCTACCTGACGGCGACGAACCGGTTCTTCTTCACGCCGCCGTCGCAGGCGGACGCAGTCGACCAGCTGGTGTCGCAGGCGCTGTCGGCGACGGGGGATGCCCGCGCCAAGCTACATGCGAGCAGCGTGACGCGCAATGCGGTGGTGCGGGACAAACAGCTGAAGGAGCGGGACGACGCTTACTGGCGGACGGTGGTGGCGATGAGCGGGAGTGGAGTGGGGGAGGGGGATGGGGAAGGCAGTGGGAGTGGGAATGGGGAGGGCCAGACGGTGGTGCCGACCAGTATTTGGGAAGAAGAAGAAGTGGTGCGGGCCATGTCGCGGGCGATGAGTGGACACGGCGGAGTGGACTTGGCCCAACTGGGGGTCAATGCGGCGGAATATGTAGATGGGGTGACGGGGGGGTTGGATCGATAATCCATTCTCCGTCCAGGAAGAAGTCAATAGTCAATTGACTGGTGATAGATATTGTATATTCTCCTACCATCTTGATTAGTATTATCTCGAAAGATAGTGGTGGAACGCATGATCCGATGGAAACGATAGCGGGACCAGATCCGGAGAAGATCACCAGATGGACTTTTGGATATTTTACCGAGTCGAAACCCTGATATGTGTCTGGACTGAGGACTGACTCAAGAGGACACTGTGTTGCTGAATATTGTTTCAAATGCGCCGATCTACATGGTATCTTTAGCGGTGACAGAGATACCTGGAAGTACAAAGACTTAGTATGGCAGAGCCGTGGTTGGCAAAGTACCACGTACGTAACTGCGTAACGGTGGGCCATGCTTCTTCTGGTTGAAACGAATCCAGATCCTCTCATCTCCTTTTTTTTTTTTTTTTTTCTCTCTCTCTCTTCAAGTTTATTGTACTTTCATTCTTGATACTCTCAATAGATAATAAATCTAGAAGAATAAATATATATAAATATCCATATAAATATATGATAATAATAAGAAGTAAATAATAAAAAGTAAATAAATAAAGGAAGATGTAGGTGGGAAAAGGTACCCGCACCCGCGGACCATTGTTAATCACAACAACTTCTCTTCACCTCAACCATTCTCTCTCTCTCTCTCTCTCTCTCATTCTCCTTCTTCCTCCTTCAATTCTCTCCCCAATTATTCTCTCCTCAATCTCAATCTCTCTCCTTACTCCCTTCTTATCTACTCCATACTCTCCTCCCCTCTGACCACCACCCCCCGTATCCACCGGATCCACCGTCCTTAAACTCAACCCCCTCGGTGTTTTTTTCTTCCTTCTCTATCCACCTCCCCTCCTGCGCAACAATCTCGCTGTCCCTCTTCTGGTCGGTGCTCTAGGATCCCAGTGTCCTCCTGCACACTATCAATTCCATCATCTCCCTCCTCTCATCATGGCCATCGAGACTGCGTCCCAACCGCCATCGGTGTCCGATCTCAATGCCTGCGTTTCTCCCGGCCACCGACCTCCGGTAAAAGCTCAAGAGACGACCTTTCGACAATGGGTCGTCGCCAACCAAATCGGTATGCACGTTCCCCTTCAAATGCCTGTGTGGCGGTCGAGTCGGCGTCGAGCCAATCCGCCCTTCCTGCGCGGGCTGCTGCAGGGAAACCAAACCTTTCCCCAATTCCCCCCAATAGCATCCTACCACCGAGGGATTGCCTAGGCTAATTGGTCAATGCCTTCTCGCGCAGGGATTTCCTTGACGATCCTCTCCATGCTTCTGGCCGTGCACCAGCTGTACCCGTCTCTGCGGCCCTACACCACGCCCTTCTTCCAGCTGTCATACTACCGGCCTGATCAAGGGGATTACATCCAGGGCTGGGATGATATTTACTTCGTCGCTAGCTCCGCCATCGCTTTCACGGCCATCCGCGCCATCACCATCGATTGGATCCTGCAACCGCTCGCCCGTCATGCCGGATTGAAACCCAAGGCTGCCCTTCGACTTGCCGAGCAGGGATGGCAGTGCGTCTACTATGGTTTCTTCTGGTGCTTTGGAATGGTTCGTTGGACTTGTTTTTTTCTACTCTCCCTTGGAAACGGCCTGGCTAACGCTGGTTAGTACATTTGGATGAATGCCCCCTTCTGGAAAGGGTTTGGCTCCATCTGGGCGGACTGGCCCGCGCGAGGCGTGTCCGGCAACTTGAAGTGGTATCTCTTGGTGCAGCTCGCGTTTTGGCTGCAGCAGATCTTCGTCATCAATGTTGAAGAGCGCCGCAAGGATCACTATCAGATGTTCACCCACCACATCATCACCAGCACGCTGCTCGCCTCGGCCTACATCTACAGCTTCTACAACGTGTCCGTGGTGGTGCTGTGCCTGATGGACATTGTGGACCTCATGCTGCCGGTACGTTACTATAGATGCATTTCCCTAGTGACTCCCAACTAAACCCCCGCAGACCGCCAAAATCCTCAAGTACCTCAAGTTTGAGAGAACCTGCAACATCGCGTTCGGCGTCTTCATGGTCACCTGGTTGATCTCGCGCCACATCTTCTACCCCATGCTCTGCTGGTCCATCTTCAAGGAGGTGCCCGCCCAGATGGCCTACGGCTGCTACTCGGGCAAGACCGCCGAAATGATCTCCGACAACGGATACCCCGACCAGTTCACCTACCTCTTCTACCCGTTCCTGAACCTCGACGGACCCATCTGCATGAACCGCACCATCAAGTGGATCTTCCTGGGCTTCCTTCTGGCGCTCCAGCTGCTGTCCATCATCTGGTTCACCATGGTCGTCCGCGTCGCCGTCGGCGTCCTCCGCACCGGCAACGCCGAGGACACGCGCAGCGATGACGAAGAGGACGCCGAGGACGTCCGCGACAAGGAGGGCCCCACCCCCGCAACCGCCGATACCACCAACGCCGACTGGCGCCGCGCCAACGCATCCTCCACCGCACGACCCCGGGGCCGCGGCCGTGGCCGAGTCCGCCTGGGCGAGCAGAGTGACCGCAAGGCCTTGCTGGGCCGGATCGGCTGCGACAAACCCACTTAGACCAAGATAGCCTGGAGCTTGTTCTTTCTCTCTTTTTTTTTTTCCCTTTCTGTTCTTTTTCTTTTTCATCTTCATTTCCAATCCTTCACGTCTTGTCGTTTAACGCTATCACGGATACGAGCATGGACCTTTGATGTGCGCATGTGCTGACCGACCTCTCTCCAACCGACGCAACCACGACTTTACCTCCCTTACTTACCTACTACTTACTTTATCAATTATGTTCCCAATACCACATCTGTCAGTCATAGCGTCTGTCAGCCGCCAGTTACCCACCCACATAACCACCAACTTGCTTTCCCGAAATTAAATCCGTTATTCATCTTCGTGTGCATGCGCGTCTTCGTTTTTGATTGATTGATACCATGGGCTTGGTCGGTCTTTGTTTATTCTTTTTCATTTTTTATAACTTCTTTTCTTTTCCTTTTCCTTTTCCTTCTGAAAGGAAATGAAAAAATGCGCTGCGGATTTGTTTTTCTTGTTCTTTTTCTTTTCTTTTCTTTTTTTCCATCAGTATCTGAGATCTTATATCTGATATGTATGTTATATCTGGTATTATCTCGCTTTGCACGAAATGTGGATGGATGCACGGGTTACGTCTTTAAGAACCACGACAACTAAACTACAGTCACAGTCAAACAGTTTGTCTATCTATCTATCTATTTATACCTGCTTTGCTTATATTTTTAACCTTATTTTCGTCTTGATTTTCTCACTCATCAGTCATGCTTGTTATTCGTTAGATTCTACTCATAGCTTTTACCATGGGTCTTGCTGATCAAAAGCTCATCTCATCTCATCTCATCAATCAAATACCCACTTCCGTTGCTATTCTACATTCGATTTGTTCATGCCTATGTATACTACGAGCATAGTATATATATACATGCGCGCGTCCATTCATTCCTTGTGTAGATCCAACCCCGTAAATGCAGATATGAATAAAGGACTAAATAGTCGTTTCGGTGAATATGATAATGGATTAACGCAATAGATAGATCCACCCAATTAGGTACGTAAAAACTAGAGCGTTGTTGGCGGCCGTGACAAAACTAAATAGATATCTAGAAATCAATATAGGCAGGCCTCACTGACCATAACGTATAGAGTTATATAGCACCCCTAAACTCCATCCTGATCAACTCCCAAAATATCATTCCGCAACTCATCCTCATCCCAGAAATACTCCCTCGGCATCTGATTCCTCACCCGCCGGGCGGCCAGCGCCTCCGCGTCAACGGAATCCGATCCCAGCGCGCAGTCTTGCTGCGTAGCGAGAAAGTCAATCAGCACTTGCCGGATCCGGTCCCAGATCGTGCCCTGGCGTTTCCACTCCAGACGCTTGGCGACGCGCACCATGCGGGACACGGCCCAGCATCTGTCGCCGGCGTCGCTGGGGTATCCTGCCGGGTAGCCGCCGTTGTTGAGGAAGAGCCACATGATGGAGGTGATGCTGGGGTTGCTGTAGGGGTTGAGTTTTGTGATTTCTGTGTCGAGCCAGTTGATGTAGTGGTCGAAGTTGGTGCTTTTTAGGTAGCTGTCGTAGAGGCCGATGGCGAGGAAGAAGAGGCAGGTCATGCAGGTGTATTCGTCGATGAAGCGGATGTCGCGGATGCCATGGTCGTAGTCCGGGAGCATGGTGATGATTGCGTGGAGGCGTGTCCCTGGGCTGAAGCATTTGATGCGAGAGGAGGAGTCAGCGACGATGCTGCCGTGGTGGTTTAGGACCGCTCGCTCTAGGACTTCGAGATGGCGGAAGAATCGGAGAAAGTCCTCGCAGGCCCGGAATTGGTCGTAGGTTTCTGCGTCTTCTATGGATGTGGGGTAGTGGGGATCTGCGAGGTGGAGTTCTGAAGTCAAAAAGTCGAGTGAGGCTGGTGGCATGTCTGGAATGCTCCCCGTCCACGGCAGAGAGCCGCCAACGATCGCTTTTGGGGCGCAGCTGAAATCCACCCTAGGAAAATGGTGAGCATACATTATGCATAGGTAGTAACGTTCTATCCATGGAACATACCAGTATAGAACCTTTTCCAGGAAAGGGCAGGACGCTCGCATGCCGCGCATCCCCCCACGATGCCTGAGCATCGAGGCTAGCCCCCTGAAGTGCATTCGCTCGATCGAGGCGTCCCTGGACCATTTCTCTTTGCTATCAACTACGAGTCCCGACCATCTGTGGGGATCAGCTTACCTCGATGACTGCCATGGTGGCTACCGCATAGATAGTCCCGTCGCATTGTCCCACTGAATCTGCCTGAATGCGCTCATTCATCAGTCGCAGCGCCCGCATTTTGTGCGTCAGACTCTGAACCGACTCTGTTTTGCCTTCGACACCCGCGCGATGCTTGGACGCAATAGCAAGCATCGCCTGGAACGGGAGATCGTCGTGGAGTGCGAATTGCCGAAAGATCTCCATCATCGGGTTGTTTGGCAGCGAGTCGACAAACTTGTACATCATGGATGGGTATGTCACCACAACTCAACAATAGTAAGCTCGCAGTCAACTATACAGTATGTCTGGAATGAACTCGAAGGCGCATGCACTTCATCACCAACGAGAGCGATGCCAAGCCAGTAGGAGTCCAGACTTACAGTGTTGGATGAGCTGGTGATCGGCGTAACAAACAGGGATCGGATAGGATCCAAAGGGATCCTGTGTACCACCTCCACCGAGACCTATCTGAGGCTTGGGACATTCTGGACCAGCCTTTGAGGGTGGAGAAGGATCTCCGCGTTTGGCACTATGCAATTTCGGTATTGGCATCCGAGACGGAACCTTTCCCTTTCCCGCAGGATGGCGCCGTTGTTCAACCGAGAATTTCGTGTCAGATGGTGAGAAATTACCATCGTCGATGTCTACTGTTGTCGAAGGTGTTTCCGATACAAATCCATCAAGGGGCTTGCGGGAGGTCCAGCCACCGACGGGGAGACGCGAGGTCTCTAAGCGAGCGATGCTATCAATCCGTCGCTGATGCATATACTGACGCATGGCATGACGCCGGACCTGGCGCCGAGATTCATTATCGGTGACCAAGACAAATTCGAAGTTCTTGGACTGGGAGGCTTGCGGGCTCGTCCGGGGCGGCTGGCTCCTGGACGGCCCTAGTGGTGGGCGTGCACGATTACGGGCGTTCTGCTGCGTGTGGGACGAATCCTCGAAGAGACTAGCATCGGGCAAGTTGTGCGTGTTCCCGTCGGACTCAAGATTGGGTCCGACATTTTTGTCACCCTCCTCCCCCATCCTTTCATAGTCCGGCCTTAGCCGGGGTAAAGTCAACTCTAATTAGCTGCAGGATGCAGGGCCATTAGGGTCAGGCCCTAAGGTGGAAATCGTTCATTACACGAAGGCGATCGCGGACCAGATCAAGATAGTGTGGTCGCGACCGAGATCGCTGGCGCATCTTGTGAAGGAGTTGACGTTGGAATCCACTCCAATGCTTGTCGTCAGCCCGATTTCCCTTTTGAGTTGTCGCCCCACCCACACGTCAGGTGATCGGCATGGGGTTGATTGCCTGAATCCAATCAGATGGTCGGTGCGCTGCATAAGGCAACCATTTCCAACAACAGCAATTATCAGTCGGTTCATCCACTGCAGGTGTACAATGGTCCTTTGATGGATGGATGTCTCGTGGGTGTGCAGCAAGAAAAGGAGATCCCAACGGAGAATTCCCTTGCCATCCACTATTATGTATCTTCCTCCCCTCGTGTCTCCGCGTAAAACCAGTAGTCATCATGGTAGAATAAATCCGGGGGTTATCTAGCGGATGGACAGAGCCTTCGGTGGTAGTGCATCGATACAGGCCTCAATTCCATTCTACTGGCGAGCCAGCTCAGCCGTCATTCCCTCGAAGCCTTGCTAGTGCGGCCATGATGTCCTCGCTCATGCCTTCCGCTTCACCACTCGCACCGGCTTGGGAGCTCTCATTGTCCTTCCTCTGGCCCTCTTCATCTGTTTTATCCGCAGAAGTCGACCCGACTCCACGATCTGCGACCGGCTCTGAAGCAGGAAAGCTACTTTCCCCTGGAGGCACACTGTGGCCTCCCATATCCCGTCCAGGGGCCACTTTCTTCTTCGCCGCTTCCGTCCGGAAATCTTCTCGTACTGCGTTTGACCACTGCCGCACCTTCTTCTCCCCCCAACCAGGGACCGAGCTGATCTGTTCCGGCTGCGCGTTGACCGCATTCTGCAGGCTCCCGAACGTCGAGATGAGGCTCGCCGCGTCCGACTTGTTGATACTCCTAGGGGTCGTGACGAACTCAACAAGGGACTCTTTGTACGACTGAGCCTGCTGGGATCGAATGGCCGTCGGCTGGGAGTTCTCCGACGACTTGAATAGCTCTAGATAATGCGCAGCTTCGGGGGCAGACCAGCAGAGGACCAGCGTGAGATTATTGATAATAGACGTCTTGGAGAGTTCCTTCAAGCTATCTTCATGATTTGGAATGTCTACCATAACCAACATGACGCGGAGTAAGTATTTTCCTCCCAGCAGGCGGATCCGCGAGTAGATATACTCGGGATGTAAGCGATGATATTTCAGCGATAGGAACAGCGCGCAAGTCGTAGTTCCGATCACGTAGTCCGCCGGGATGTCCGCGTATTCCCAGGGTAGGAGCTTCACATGGCTGAGAATAGGATTGCCCTTCTGTCTGGTCGAAACCAAGATCGCAGACGGCCCACTTCTACTTGTGATCGCCTGCGGCTTGGGCTGCTGCACCTTGGCCGGCGGTGGTCGCGAAGGAATGGAGCGTGAGGGGGAGGCTTCACCCGCTGTTGGGGTGGCATTGTCGCCTTGATTATGTGCCATTGTCTCCAAAGGCACAGGTAGTTTAATACGTAGCAATGGGTGATAATACCCACAGTAACACTCCGTACATCTGTTGCATTGCAATAGCATCATAGTCAGTCTGCCAATGGCCGGGCAATATCCCATCTCTCACCGCCCAGACCCACTCCGCTCCAAACATGGGCGCCAGGAAATTTTCTGCCGCTGATTTTGCTAAAATCCGCAGACGATAGAAAAAAAAGTTAAATAAAACAAGGAATAGTCACTTTTCACAATGGCAGAAAGTGACACTCTTAACAACAACACAAGCCTTCCCCAAGGCGAAGACATCATGGATTCCTCAAAGGACACAACCACTCAGGAGAAAGCAGTCTCGACGCAGCCCAAAAGAACCCTCTTCGTCAGATCGCTTCCCGCCTCCGCGACGACAGAGAGCTTAACAGAGCACTTCTCGCAATCCTACGTGATTAAACACGCCGTCGCCGTCTGCGATCGCGAAACGAAGCAGTCGAAGGGATATGGATTCGTGACGTTCGCCGACGTGGAGGACGCGAAAGCCGCGTTGGAAGAGCTAAACGGGTCTACCATGGACGGGAAAAAAATCAGAGTCGACTACGCCCAGCCGCGCGACCGGACGATCAGCGAAACGGACGGCAAGAGTGCACCGTCCTCTGCGGCGCTTGAACTCAAGAAACAGAGGGAGGACAAGAGAACAGGTGTTCCGCCTAAGTTGATTGTGCGAAATCTTCCGTGGAGCATCAAGGAAGCGGATGATCTGGCGGTTCACTTCCGCAGTTTCGGCAAGATCAAGTGGATTAACTTGCCAAAGAAGGGGGGCAAGCTTGCTGGTTTTGCGTTCGTGGTTTTGCGAGGAAAGAAGAACGCCGAGAAGGCGCTCCAGGCAGTTAACGGGAAGGAAGTCGATGGAAGAACCTTGGCTGTCGATTGGGCAGTTGAGAAGGAAGTCTGGGAGGAGACACAAAAGGACGGTGAAGATGCGGCTGAAAAGGACGGTGACGACGTCAAGTCCGACGATGTGGAGATGGCAGACGGTGATAAGGAGGACGAAGCGGACTCGGACGAAGAGTCAGCTGGCGAAGGGGAGGACTCGGACGACGCCGACGAAGGCGATCTCGACGATCTCGAGTCGCTGAACGAAATCAAAGAAGGTGGTGGGGACGAAGAGGATCAGGAAGACGAGCGAAACGCCTCCACCATCTTCCTCCGCAACCTGCCTTTCACATGCACGGACGAGTCACTCTACGAACACTTTAGCCAGTTCGGCCCCCTCAGATACGCGCGCATCGTGGTCGACCACGAAACCGAGCGTCCCCGCGGCACCGGCTTCGTCTGCTTTTGGAAAACCGAAGATTCCGCGGCGTGCGTGAGGGACGCCCCGAAACAGCAGGATCCCCAGGCCGCAGAGAAGGAGAAGGGAAAGAAACCCGGCAGCGCACTGAAACACTCCGTCCTGCAGAACGAAAACGCCGACCCCAGCGGACTGTACACGATGGACGGCCGCGTATTGCAAGTCAGCCGCGCGGTGAGCAAAACACGCGCAACTCAGCTCGAAGACGAAGGCGCGTCCAAACGATTCGCCCGCGACACCGACAAGCGCCGCCTTTACCTCCTGTCAGAGGGTACCATGTCGGGCGACGCTGCTCGTTCGCAGAAGCTTCCGCCGAGCGAGATCAAGATGAGAGAGGATAGCTCCAAGCAGCGGCAGAACCTGATCAAGCGGAACCCGTCTCTCCATCTGAGTTTGACTCGTCTCTCGGTCCGCAACCTCCCGCGTCACATCACCTCGAAGGATCTGAAACAGCTTGCTCGACAGGCTATCCCCGGGTTTGCTGAGGATGCCAAGGCCGGTCTACGTCAGGCGCTGTCCAAGGCGGAGCTGCAGCGCCACGCGGGCGAAATGAAGGCGGCAGAGACCTTGCGAAGAAGTAAGGGTCTGGGTGTGGTCCGTCAGGCTAAGATCGTCTACGAAGGCCGTGACGGCAGCAAGATCGCCGAGGGCAGTGGAGCCGGGAGAAGTCGAGGCTACGGTTTCGTGGAATACTATACCCATCGACATGCGTTGATGGGTCTCCGGTGGCTCAACGGCCACGCTGTCGACGTTCCGGCGACCAATACGGAGGACGGCAAGGATAAGAAAAAGCGCCTGATCGTTGAGTTTGCCATCGAGAACGCCAACGTGGTCAAGCGCCGCAATGAGATGCAGGAGAGATCGCGCGCGCCCAGGAAGGAGAAACAGGACGGCGACGATAAGCCGAACCGGAAGGACTCGAGGAACAGGGGACCTCCCGGCCAGAAGCCTTCTGGGCAGAAGCGGAAGCGAGCAGGAAATGGCGGCAATGGGGAGGATAACGACGGCAAGGATGACGAGGAACAAAACAAGATTGCGAAGCGCAACCGGATCATCTCCAAGAAGAGGATGCAGCGGAGATCGCGGAAGTGAGGGAAGTAATATGGGCAAAAAAAAAAAGGGTTCCCTTGTGTATAGACATTTATCTGTAATTATTCCCCTACATGTTTAGGTCAATTGAAAAAGTGCAGGATTTACGGAAAGAAACATCATTGCCGAACGAGACTAAATGGTGCCGAGCAGGAATCATAAGACATCAGGAGCCTTACTTGTGTGGGTATAGGGAGAGGGATGATGTAGTGCGATAGTAGTACACCTTCCGAACTAGATCTGCCTTGGGTCTTGTTTTGTTGCAATTGTTTTTGTAATATTCGCTGTTTTCCGTCACCTAGTAGTTCGTGGCACCTTGGACCTTTCCAACGATGTTATATCTCTTGCTAAAGAAAGTGAACCATTCGTCCAGGACGGTCTTCTCCTTGTCCTCCAGGTCATACCAATCGGGGACACAGTCTTCGGGTTTAAGGGACGAGGAGGCGAGGGCCCGCGAGGGGTCCTTTCCTGCGAACACTATAGATCAGGCATTAGCATCAGGATTCCGAGAATTTATGACATGTATAGAGCTAGGTCTTACCATGATACTGGCCAGTTGGGCTGTAGGCCGCGTTCCGGGTCACATCGAAGACAATGCCCTTGATAGCGACCAAGGTCGGACGATTGGAGTCCGTGCCTACCATACCATCATCCGTTAGTCACACATATCCTCGAATTGACTGAAGGAATGCGCTGTCTGCATGGTAATGTATATATGGCGGAGAACGCACCGTCGCACTTGGCCAATTCCTCCTTGGTGATCGGGTCATCCTTGGGGGGATTGAGCTGAACGGGCTCCTTTGGCGAAAAGCGCTTGGGCTCTTCCACGTGTCCGGTCATAATGGCGAGAATCAATGAGAAAATTGAGGTCTGAGGTAAGAATGTGTAAAGGAAAGGAGTTATTATTGTGGTGGTGACGATGGCGAAATTTCCCGGTCAGACGCGGGGCAGGCGGGGCCGTTCGGAGGTCAACCAACCTGTGTACCTAGGTACCTTAATGGGTAAATGAGTCGTCGATCGGATTTATTGTCCGTGTTATTGGCTGGAGCTTCACCTGTTTAGTACTTGGACAGTCAATCTCCCGTTCTTTGAATGTTTATTCCAGCTGTTGAAATTTACTTTCAGAGTAGATTAATTCCATGGAATTACTGGTCATTGACCGAGGTGGAATTCATCAGCCTGGTCGCGTGATCATGCACGAGATGACGTCAATCGACCTTCGCCTTTCATACGCATCAATGTCACATTCGACTTCCACCCATCCCTCTGAATGCAGAGGATGCAATGCAACGCTGGTTTCTTGAAATTCCACATCTTTTAAAGGAAAGTACCCAAATCCAGACTTAACTTTGATTCTTTCGTTTTGATCTCTCTTGAGTCGGCTTTGAATCTACCAAGTTGGTCCTCGTGTTACAGCAGCAGGAAGGCCCCTCACATCTCCTGTCCTCCGCTATGTCTTCGAGACCAGACAACCAGAGATCACTGTCGCACATGGCAGATACTATCCCCGAGGATCTTACACCTGATAATCAACAGCGTCGCAGAACCAGCTCTGTCGACTCGGACATCTCACATTACCTCCACTATGAAGACAACGATAGTTTCTTTCCACCCAGCGTCTTGGGGGAGAAACCTCCCACTTCTCGAAGCAACGATCCGAATCGACCTTTTATGGGAGAGCGGTAAGGATTAAAATGAGGGAGGACTTTAACAGTCATTGTTGCTGGACTTGTCAAGATTGTCCTGTCAATTAGAATTAGTGGTTGGTTTGGAATTATCATGATGTTCATTTTGATTGTCTATTTCCTTTTCTTTTTTGTTTTACTTGGTCTACACATGGTATCCTCACGGCCTAGGATTCAGGAATGTTACCCACTACCTACCAGTGGAACACGACATATGAAGTGGGATTCAAGTCAGCTGGACAGGGTGTGAATATTCCACTGCCTGTCTTATTGCCAAGTCTCAATCATCCCGCATCTTATAGCCTATGCCCATGGACGCAGATCCACAACTAAGCCATCATACCCTGCACTGGTGGCTGTTTTGATCCCTGGTGGGGCCCACATTGATCATTGAAAAAAGCTCTCGGGACGACGGCTGCCATAGGACCCGTTAATTCGCATCTGACATGCATCGATCCTCATCGCGGGGATCTTATCTATTGAGAGAGAATCCTTACTGCATTATGATTTGCTCTGTTCAGTCTGCCACTACTTTAGCTGGATCCGTCTCTAGTATTGTTTCCTGGTTTCCTGGTTTCCCTCTCCACATGGACAGTAACCTCCGAATCCCACTCTTTGCCTACCTAAGCTAGCGCGTCAATTTCCTCGCCTTGATCGAGATTTCTGCTGCCGTTTCTATCTAGCGCTTTTCATTTTCTACCTTAGCTTCTTGTTTTTCTTTTGCCCCCCTTGAGTCTTTTTCTTGTTTTTTTTTTTTCTGTCTATTTTTTCTGTTATCTATTTTTTCTTCTTCTTCTTTTTTCTGTCTGTCCCTTCGCAACTTCTCTGGCCTCGTCCACTACCGGTTATCCTCTGATTGCCTGCCCTCTGCATGCTATGAAGGTCTAACCCAGCCATCACTATCTTGTTCTCCCCCGCCATGGCAAACTCCGCCCCGGATATTGAGGGGTCTCCCCAGGCGTCCCTCGTCACGGCTACCCACCATGGCGACTTCACCCCCGCCGTCTATCGACCCGGGTCCAAGGATGAAAAGTCTATTGGATTCACAAAACAGGGAGCTGTGGTCGACGACGGTGAGGAATCTATCGGCGAAGATCCAACTAAGCCCGTCTATGATCATACCCGCCGTACCCTCAAGCCCAGACACATTCAGTTGATTGGAATCGGCGGAACTGTGGGCACGGCCTTGTATGTACAAATCGGTCAAACGCTACTTAAAGGTGGCCCCGGTAGTCTGTTCATTGCTTTTTCTCTCTGGTGAGTTTTCTACAATCTTCTAAGCCTTTTGCTATTCTGTTCTCCTGTTGTCTCTCATGATGGTACCGGCAATATTGAACGATCAACGTCAACAATATTTGAAAAAGAAAAAAAGAAAAAAAAAAA